>NC_089325.1:21729292-22029292 GCF_036669915.1 Pocillopora verrucosa | reverse complement strand
GAGTGTCGAAAGGATTGCATCTGTTTTGCTTCACTACGCTTGGTAACTGGTCGAGAAAATTCTCACCATATGACAACAAGTCATATGCAAAACTAACACTAATCACAAACAAGTCACCGGTGTTCATCGTGTGCTTGTTTCAACTTCGAGTTCTCATCCTCAGATATTTTCCTGTCTTCTGATTGGCCTATATGATTACTATGGTTTTCGTTATACGACATTCAATTGTTGACTCAGGCACAGTCTCCTGTACCTCCCGCGTTTTTCTTATTGAAACAGTTATATCCTTTATACCTTGGTGTAAACGTGTTTTCGACTGTGGCCAGACGCGCCCGCAAAGGAGCATGAAGGTGTACCCTCCGATCATGGAAAACACCTGACCAAAATAGAAATTGAAAAGGGAAAATAGTTAACCACAGAGAGAAAAAGAGAATTGAGAACAGCCAAAGAAATGCGCTAACATAACAGGTTGTAAGAATAGGTATGCCTGAAGGGTTTTAACTAAAGTCAAGAAAATACCTGATGGTGTTGTTGAACAAGGTTTCAATCCACTCCGAGTTTCTTTATGATTTCTGTTTACCATGTCTTCGCCACACCTTTGCTGTTACAGCGTAAAGAAAAAAAAGTTAAGAAACCAAAAAGGTTCGCACTTCAGTAATTTTCATAGATAGATTAAAAGAATACAAGCTTAAATCGCCGAAATTACATTAACATAAGCATGGAAAGCCAACTGTTTGGAACTTTTCCTGTGCTGATCGTTTGCTCCTCAAGAAATGAATGAACTCTGATTAAATGAACAAAAACAGAACATATGAAACGAACAAAATCACTTTTTACTCAAAAAGCGTCTCTAAGCTTAATAAGGCATCGTTATATGTCCTTCTAAACAAAGATCGAGCACGATATCGCTCATATTTTCTACGTACATAGCTGTCTGAAGACATGTACTCATGCGTGTAGTGGAGAAACAACCGAATAACATCACTTACTGGTGTTGAGTGGCGTCTTTGAAAGTCTTCCTTAGAATCAGAAGACAACCCTGTGTATAGCAAAAATAGGAGAGCAGTTGAATAATTTTTGATCCGGTCCCACCTCATTTTCCAACAATTATCGTTCAGAGATCCTATATTTTTCCTAATCAAAAGTAAAAAAATTCTCTAAAGTGATTGGTTATCACCAGCCCGATTTGAGCACTAATAGGACCAAGTTAACTGTTGTCGTTTTTTTTTATGAAAACGTATAACAGACGTCTATTTTCTATCTCAATTTTTGTTATAGTTTTGACTAATTGATAACAGAACTTCGTGTCGTGTCGAAGGAAAATAGAACATGAGGTTTGTAACAAGCCACAAATTCGTTTACCTTTAGCACTTCTTGTCATTGAAACTGGACTTGTTCTCAATGAGTCCCATGCAATAGTAACCTTGTCGTATTCTGAGACATCCAGAGAAGATTCATACGCCAGAAGGGCTTCAGAACTTTCGAGAATCTCACGGGACACCGCATCATCTTGTTCATTTGAGCAGCGTCCGTCACGTGAAGGCGTGGAACTTCCAAGAAACATCGCAGGTACAAGGTGACCGTCGCTGATTGCACTATCTGTATCTTGATTAAGCAGTTTCCATTTGTCCCTTCCTTTAAATGAGGAGTCATTTAATACTCCCTCTGTTCCTGTCCTAGATTTTTTAACATCATTCTCAATGCTAGCTATAGTGTCTTTTGCCTTTGCGAGTGCTGATTCCGAGATCTGTACCGTTTTACCATTTGCGGTTTGAAAACCAGAAAAACCTGAAGCACTGGATACGTTTGCGCTGCATTCAGAAAAACAATTTGTGGACTCACTGCCGTCTATGTTTCTCGGAAGAGGTTGATCAACCTTCTCTTTGTCTCTGTGAATAAAATTGTCAATCTCTTGCATTACAACCGTTCCTTTCTTCATCGACTCCAAAGATAGTTTTACTTTCTGGCCACCGGCAGTTTGGAAATCAGAAAAGCCAGTTGACGGCGCAGTGGTCTCCTTGTTTCGATGAATGGAATCGTCTATCTGCTGCATTATGGCCGCCCCTATTTCCACTGACTCCTTAGATAGCTTCACTTTTTGGCCACTGGCGGTTTGAAAACCAGAAAAGGCATTTGGAGGTGCAGTAGTAGTCTCCATGTTTTGCTGTAGAGAATTATCAATCTGCTGCATTATTGCCGCTCCTTTCTTCAGTGACTCCGCAGATATATTCACTTGCTGTCCACTAGCAGTATGGAAACCAGAAAAGGCGTTTGGAGGTGCAATGGTGTCCCTGTTATGCTTAATGGAATTGTCAATCTGCTGCATTATGGCTGCCCCTTTCTCCATTGACTCCTCAGATAGTTTCACTTTATGGCCACTAGCAGTTTGAAAAGCAGAAAACGCATTTGGTGGTGCAGTAGTCTCTCTGTTGCCCTGAACAGAATTATCAATCTGATGTAATATGGCCGCGCCTTTCTCCATTGACTCCGCAGATATTTCAACTCGCTGCCCACTAGCAGTTTGGAAACCAGAAAACGCATTTGGTGGTACAGTGGTCTCCCTGTTGCCCTGAACAGAATTATCAATCTGCTGTATTATGGCCGCTCCTTTCTCCATTGACTCCGCAGATATTTTCACTCGCTGCCCACGGGCAGTTTGGAAACCAGAATAGGCATTTGGTTGTGCAGTGGTCTCCCTGTTGCCCTGAATAGAATTATCAATCTGCTGTATTATGGCCGCTCCTTTCTCCATTGACTCCGCAGATATTTTCACTCGCTGCCCACTTGCAGTTTTGAAACCAGAAAAGGCATTTGGTGGTGCAGTGGTCTCACTGTTTTGCTGAATGGAATTGTCACTCTGGCGCGCTATGGCCGTCCCTTTCTCCATTGAATCCTCAGATAGTTTCACTTTATGGCCACTGGCAGTTTGGAAACCAGAAAAGGCATTTGGTGGTATAGTAATCTCTCTGTTTTGCTGAATGGATTCGTCAATCTGGTGCACTATGGCCGCCCCTTTCTCCATTGACTCCTCAGATAGTTTCACTTTATGGCCACTAGCAGTTTGGAAACCAGAAAAGGAATTTGCTGGTGCAGTAGTGTCCCTGTTTTGCTGAAGGGAATTATTAATCTGCTGTATTATGGCCGCACCTTTCTCCGTTGACTTCGCAGATAGTTTCATCAGCTGGCCACTTGCAGTTTGGAGACCAGAAGAGGCATGTGGTGGTGCAGTGGCCTCCCTGTTTTGCTGAAGGGAATTATCAATCTGCTGCATTATGACCGCTCCTCTCTCCATTGACTCCGCAGATAGTTTCACCAGCTGGCCACTGGCAGTTTGGAAACCAGAAAAGGCAGTTGGAGGGGCAATGCGTTCCCCGCTTTGCATCTTTGTGCAGAGTTCAGTGGTTTCCTTCGAGACAGAGATAGACTTATCAATTGCAAATTCAGGGAGAATTTCTTTTAAAACATTTCCATTGCACTCTAAGGAGTATTTTTCATTACAATGCTTATGTCTCACATCACAAGAGTTGTTGACTGCACTTTTCGTGTTAAGTTCACGCTCCTCCACTTTGTCGCTCTCCCCGCTGATAGCGATCAAGGAGTCTCGTCTTTTGCGCTTGAAGTCATTCAACAAGTCTTCAAGTAACGAATCATTTACATTTTCAAAATGTTTATTTACAGAATCACCCACGACGTACGCGGGACTCTGCAAAGTTAGGTCCTTATTTTCTGTTTCACCAGCACGTATTGTAGAAAAATTCTTCTTTGAGTGGTCCTTCGGAAGCACATTTTCACGTTTTTCCTCAATCAGTAAGAACGCGGCTGAAGCAAAATCAGGATCATCATTCCCATTGACAAGTGCTTCAGTCACAGAACTAGAGAACGAGGCAATCCTGTGAGGTTCAGTGCAACACTTTTCTTGGAGACGAGGTTCATCACTTTTTGCTTTCTTTAAAAGAGGAATTTCCTCTTTATTACCAAAATCGTAATCGATGTTATCAGCTGGAGCGAGCTGGTTCACTGGAGCTCCTTCCCCTCTTTCCATAAGGAAATATGGCTCCTTCTTTGACTTTTTAATTCCCTCGTCATATACAATATCTTTCATATCGTCAACTCCACTTAGGGTTTTCCTTGCTTTCTGCATTGCAGATTGAGATATATGAATTTGGTCGCCGCTAGCAGTCGAAAACCCACAAAATCCAGGCAGCACAGACGATTGTACTATCTCAAAACCAGAAAGGTTTTCGTCGCTTGCGATAGTCTCACCAACTCTCTGCGGCAAGCTTATATCCTTTAAGCAAGAGGTGACGCCATTATTTTGTGTTGCGTTACATGACATACTAATCTCAGGCTGTAAATGTCGTTTTACTTGCTTATCATCACCCTCACACAAACCTAACAATTCGTCAATCTCTTTAACGGTAGCTTTCGCTTTCTCCAAAGCTTCGGAGGATACCGACACGTGTTTTCCACTTGCTGTTTTGAAACCTTCAAAGCCTGAAATAGTTCCATTCGTGACGGACGTAACATTGTCATACTCGCTCGTAACGTAAACATCTTTCGTTTCGGGAGAAAATCTTCCGAAATATTGACAATTGTCGGTTTGTATAGGCGAAAACTCGCTGATCTGAGATCCGTGCAACGCGGTTATTTTAAATTTCCCTGCCTTGATGGAATTATTTTCCCAGATTTGGTTATCCTCTTCAAACATCTCGTCCGCCATCGATGGGTACTTGTGCTCATCAAGCGGGGCTACAGCACTACTTTGTGATGCATCCGAAATCTTTCTTGTGTTCCCATTAACAGGCTCTAATTCTGCCTTCTCTGTAGGCCACAATAAGGGCTCATTGTTGCCATCACAACAAACAAGCTTTCCTGTCTTCACGCTTTCTGTCACGTCCTCTTTTTCTAGGTGCGCTCTCGACGCTCCCGGTGGAGGAGAACAAATGGATTCCATTGGAAATTGGGTGAGGGCATCCATGTCATAAAGGACATCGTCTTTTTCCTTGCTATTCACAGTGGGAGATGATTTCAAAGCGTTATCACCTTTGCAAAACGCACTCATTTCCTCAAACTTAAGTTTTTCCGAAAGAGGCAGTTCAATATTACCATCACAGCTGTTGAGGGTGGTATAAGAGGCTATATCTCCATGCGTTTCACAGTTCACTGAACCTTTGGCTTCTTTAATCCTAGGATTTTCCTCTCTGGCAGGTAGTGAAAAATCATCATTTGTAACAGATCTTCTAGCACTCTTTTTTATGTGATGTTCAGCAACTTGACTCGCTGAGGGATAAGAGAATCGTTTTGTTCGAGCTGAGCGACGAATTCCGGGTACTTTGCAGAATGACCTTTTTCTTAAGTAGTTACCATGACCATGCAATGATCCACCGGTAGTCTCACCAGATATGGTGATATTGTTTTCACCCAGATTTTGCAATGTGTTTCCATTTCTTGGGATTTGAGCAGTCTCTTGGATGTAATTGGTTGGCTGGGAGACAGTGCTATTAATCAATTCATCGTCAGTGTTCTGTGACTGAGGGTTTAAACTCACGGACAATGATGAACCTATAAGAACAAGTAGCCACTATGAAAAAAACTGTATAATTCGGTTAAATTTTTAAACTAAGAGGTGGCGAACAATTTTTGGGAATCAACGGTATAAAAATGATATTTTTTTTTCCTTTAACTATGTTCCTTACGCACACTAGACTAACCCCATCTATGGGGCGGTGATTGAGGCATTGAAGTTGCCAAAGGAAGGCGGGAAGGGGTTAGCTATAATTCAAAATGAGCAAGTGCGAAGAAAACTGAAGCCTTCTCTAGGTAATTACTCAGAAGAAAGTGTATCAACTGATATATTTAGAGTCAAAAACTGGCAGCCTCGTTTCTGTCTTTTACGTCAAACCCAAGCAATAAAAGGGCTTCGACGTCTTGCTAGCAGGAGTAACACTTTAAGTCGTGTACCTTGGTTTACATTTCAAAATCTGCGTTTTTAAGATTTGCCATGTCCATTTGCCATGCCTCACAATAATGCATTACAATAGTATTGTGTGAAATAAAAACGTAAAGAAGTGACAGAAAAGGACGTTATGACCTGGTGCTGCCCAAGAAATTGTACAAGTTCAAGGGAATTAGGTCGAAATATTTTCTTAGTGTTGGTTGAGTCGTTGAAAATTACAAATTATAAAAAGGAGACTTTTACGTAACAGGTTTCCGGAGTAGACGAAGGGTAAAGAAAAAATACTACTGAGGAAGGAGGATGGTTAACAGAGATGGAGCTCGAAAGGTCTATACCGAGCCTCTAGTGAGCTTGGCAAGACGCACTACTCATGACCACTTCTTATGGTCTGCTTTAGACAGTTTTGTTTGACATCATACAAGCTTCGTAGATATGAATAACCGAATAACCTAAAATAATTTTTAATCTATGTCAATGTTTTCTCCAAAAAAAAGTGCACCAAAAAAGATAAAAACCAAAACCAAAAAATAAGAGAATAAATAAGAGAAGCATAGAAAATATAAAAAAAAACAGAGCTGATCTAATTGATTTTACAAGTTGACTCACATTTCAATGTTTTGTTTAAACCTCTCAGCTTAAGTTCAACCAATTAGGCATAAAGACGTTTACAGAGAAAACTGTCTACCGTCGCCATGCAGGATATTTACATTAATAACACATAAAATACACCTAATCATAAAGCCTGCAAGCGGAAACAGATGTTCGCCGTCGCTGGAGTGTAAACCACGCAGAGATAAGTTTTTTCGGGTGATCGGCGTATTTATCATCATAGTCATGACTCGTCACGCGTCCGTATGCTTGTTACTTGCTGTAGTGCTGTTTTCAACATTTTGTGCTGAATCTCGACGTTTAAGGCTTTTGCCAGGCGAAGGTAAGGGCGGGGTATTTTAAAAGCTTTATTTGCTGCTTAGCAAAACCGCGTTCAAGACACAAAGGCTCATACATAACGCTGGAAATACATTTCTTTTTCTTTTTCGGTTAAAAAAAAAAAGCACAAAGAGCAAATTCGCGGTCCATCGACTGCCTTCTTTTAAATTACCGATCTTAAGAGTACACATCATCATCGCAGAGACTACAACGCCATGAAACTCAATGGTCCGTTTATCTTTGATGTCAAATTTGTCAACATCGATTTACGGAATTTTTTTTTTCCTTTCTCATTAAAACGGGTTTCATCTAAGCCATTACCGTTTCACGGAAATTTCCCATGCAGTTTCTTTACCAAGCACTATATTTTTGAGTCGCATTTTTACATCTGCCTCATAAATAGCTTGAGAATATTTATATTATAAACGGTAATGTGAGCAGAACTGTTTTAAGTTCAAAAGTTACTTCCAGTATTTTGAGCAAATTCGACAACAGTGAGGCTAGTTTTGAAATAAGAGAGAAATCTCTCCACCAAATACAATACTTGTTTTTTCTCCTCGTTTGATAAATTCAAGAAATTGCCTTCCGCGTGAAGAATATTCATCACGTCATGGACGTTAAACAATCAATTTAAAAAAACTGATCATAGCTTTATAGGTACGGGAACAAATGCCCTTATTTTAAATGAAAAACTGTCTGCTCAGTGGATGAATTTTCTATTACAAGAGAAAACACTGAAAGAAGGAGAAAAGAAAGCTGTGAGTGATGATGAAAATTATTTTCCTTTCAATAATAAAACAATAAAAACTTTCAGTTCATCGACATATATATATTAGATTTCGAATCCAGCAGAAATTTGCATTTCAAATGTCTTGGTTTTTCAAGTGACTACTAGTAATAGACAACATCAGAGTGTAGCTCGAGGCGTGCTGTGGTGATTGGCGCCTTATGCACCTGTTGATTTACCACGTTATAACTTTCAAAAAAAAATGCATCGATATAAAAAGGGATGAATGGTCAACTTTTAAGCGTAAAAGAGTTCACTGAAAGCTTCTGCTTTAAAAAAGCCATTTGTGATACCATCTTTTTCTTACAAATAAAATAGAACTGACCAGAGGTTAATACAAATGCATCGATACATCTCATTTTCAAAGCGTAATTGTGACATTAAAGAATTTTCAAATCGAGCCAATGTCGACAGAGGGTAATTGTTTGGCAGTTTTTCGCTCTGTAGATACTATTTCGTCTTGAATATGTCATTTTGGAACTCTGCCGGCTACGCTAAACTTTGTCCATAGTCAAGGAAAAGTATTATTTTGAAGCTGCTCTTCTTCAAATGAAAGACACGAAACTCTGCTTTTCAGTATTACTAACTGAAGTAGGAAATAAAGAGCTATACCGGTAGAAATGTTTGGGTTGCAGCTTTAAGAACGAAGTAACTCGAATTATTCTCGATTACAATGCTTGTGCCTTCGAGAGCATCAAAGATTGAATATGTATCCAACAAACACATAGCCAACTTGACATTGTGCGAGCAGCGATGTTCACAAATGATAACGTTACAAAAAGAAGAAAAAGAAAAAATGAGAAAACAGCGAGAGGTACGGATTTTAAAGGAAACTTGAATTTCAACTCAATTTTTAAAAAGTGAAGTTCTTAAAGTAAATATCCGTTATTTACCGGGTGGGAGGTCAGTATGGGAAAAAGCTCTGCTCAAGTTCAAGAGGCTGAAGGCAAGGGCTGCACTCAAGAACGACCGGAGTGACCTCAACTGAAAAATAACTTACTTTTTCAGCTAGTTTGATTTTCTTCCGTTTCGCCAAGAATGGCGCGGGGCTGAGGGGAATTGGGAATTTTATTTTTCTCAAGTTCCACTCTTCTTTCCCCTCTTTCCTTCGCTTCCCCCTGACTTACCAAGAACTTGGAAAGGCTGCTAAAGTCAAACTGTTTCATCACTCGTCTCATTTTAAGGGGTCATCAATCTTTGATCAAGCGATCAAGCTTTAGGCAACCAAACCAAGCCCAACTTTTTCAAGTCATGATCGGCTCTATGGAAATCCACTAAAATAGCCGATGAATTAATTTGCCACAACAGTTTTGAATATTTGCATACGTTTACTTCAATTTCCTTATCCATATTTTTTAAATCAAAGATGATGAACTAAAGAAGGTTGGAGTGGATTTCATCAATTTACGTAAGTACCCTAACAAATATCAAATTTGTTAGTAAATCTTTTTGTTCTTCAAATCTTGCAAATTAGCGATAAAACTTTGTAAAATTGCAATCTCGCAAAATCGCAATTTCATCTGCTTGCATTTTTCAAATAGTACACCCTGACTTTAATTGTTAAGAACACGAGACATTTTTTCTTTGCCTTATCGAGATTCAAACAGTTCTTAACATTTTATCTTTCTCCGTAAACGTGATACGCATGTGACAGCCACGTGTGGTAAGTCCACGGTAGGAGGAAGCCGGGTAGTTGCTGGCACGGATGCTTCCTATGGCGAATGGCCCTGGCAAGCGAAGCTTCTAACCGAAGGCACCTTCACATGTGGCGGCTCGCTCATTACTCCATCATGGGTTATGACAGCTGCACATTGCATCTCAAAAGAAGATCCTAGCGTGTACAGCGTAACGCTAGGTGACCTCCACAGAGAGAAACCTGAAGGAACTGAGCAGGAGTTCCCCGTGAAAAAAGTTGTAGTTCATCCCAAATACAATTCACCAGTTGCCGTTAACAACGATATAGCCTTGCTGCAGTTGACGCGATCAGCTACAAGGACATCCTTTGTGAACACGGTATGTTTACCGGATGAGTTCGAAGTGGTGCCCATTGGAACAAAATGTTACATCTCAGGTAAAAATGGATCAAAATTATTTGTGAATATCAATTGAGAGCACCCGTAAGCGCTACTTTTTAAATTACCATTTTATTAAAAGACTCTAGTTAGTCTGCTCCCAAGCAAAGCTTGATTTGACAGTAAAAAATGACGGGAAACCTTCCGCGTTAGGAATGCTGCGAAATGTCAAAGTTCAACCAAGATTTTATTCAAAGAAAAATAATGGAACCAAGCGGAGTTTTCTCCAACACTTGCAGCACATTGTTTTTTTTACGATATTTATTGCTCCACAAATTTCTCTTGATAAAGTTTCCATTGAGGAGAAGGTTGTGACAGGTGTTCACTGACACCCCTAATTAGAAAAAGCAAACAACCAGCGAAAATTTCTTCGATAGGTTCAACTGTTTAGATCGTATTTTTTGACAAAGACAGATGTTAACATGTCAGGGTATCCTTCATTATAGGCTGGGGACAGATGACTCATCCAGACTCTGCTGCTATTAAACTCCAACAAGCCGCCATGCCCGTGGTGTCCAACCGCGTCTGCCAAGCCAAGCATATGGCGTCACCTGTTAGCAGACCAGGGGAGAGTGCTGTAACTTCCGCCATGATTTGTGCAGGAGATGCGGGTAAAACCAAGATCAGTGGTTGCTTCGGTGACAGCGGAGGGCCCTTCGTCTGCCAAAACTCCGCTGGGCGGTGGGTGCAGCAAGGTATTGTGAGCTGGGGGGACACCACATGTTCTTCAAAGGCTCACTTTACCGTTTTTGCTCGAGTGAGCGTGTTTCGAAAATGGATCGAGGACCAGCTCAGCGAGTAAATCGATTACGTTCTTCAAACACATTGCTTACCATGTAGTTTCTGATAAGTTAAAACTGTTACGCATTTAAAGGATAGTTTCGAATTATTAAAAGTTTGGAAAGAATAAAGTGATGTACCAGCCAACTGAGGACATCCGTTCTCTTCTTCAGCTGAAGTATCATTGAGACAAGTCATCGTAAACAAAGCAGCTCCTCAGTGTTAAAACAAGGACAGATAGGGGAGGGAAAACTTAAATTGACCGGAAAAAATTAACAAGTAACCTGTCAGTGACGAAAAAGGGTCTCTCTTTCTGTCTGATGCACTGGGGCTTTCAGCTCGTGCAGGGAGATGCACCGACCCAGTAGTTAACGCGTTGCGGCACTTAGCAGTTAGCACAGTTTCGAGTTCAAGTCCTGCCCGGGTCATCGTGTCTATTATTAGGCAAGACACTTTACCTTCACCGTGCCTCTTTCCACTACAAGAAAATCTATCAGCGATTGTTTGGGCAGGGAGGGGGAGGGAGGTATTTACCTGGGCCAAATTAGAAGAGTTAATCCTTATGGTCACATAACGTTACATGAGTGGAAACAATACGTGTAACAGTATCAACCTAACAGAGCCAAACCTGAAAAAAAAGACGTTATTCTGATATTATTGAAAGCAATCAAACGTGTCATACCTAGTCCGGAGGTGCGTGAATCTTTCTCTGCCCCAGAACACAGCTTGTCCGCCTCACGCGCCATGGCCAGTTCAAACGATCTCGATGGTGAACCGAACGAAACATCCGTATCCTCAAGTTCATGATCTAGTTCCTCAGCGTCAATTTTATCGCCTGATGCAGAGTGGACTTTCTTTTCATTCATGTCACACAATTGGTCGGGAAAATAATTGTGCATGTTTGTATCAAGGGGAAGGTTCGTGTCATGGTTCTCAGTTACGCTCTTATCATTCGTCCTGGACGTGTTTATAACTTTGGGGAGATCGCCTTTAAATGACTGCTTTGGGGTGGACTGGGCTAGTACTTGGAAAGGACTCTGACTTTTAGGTGAAAGAAAACTGTTGGGATGGGGTGAATGTATTAAGCTTGGTTTAGCAGATGGTGGAGAAAAGTACGTCATTCTAATAGCAACATCTGCATCAATTGGGCTAGGGGGCCCTTTAGCAGACAACGTAACTTTAGATACCCCTGAAAATCGTTCTGAAAGAGTTATATCACTGCGTTTTGACTCGTCGTGACAAGAATACTCCATAACAAATTCCTCTTCCGTGAGTGAGCTATCGGCTGTCTTCATTCTTGGAGTTGTTCGTAACGTTGAACCCGTAATCCTTAATGGCACCAAAGACTTATCGTCCACTTTAGCTTTGTCCAGAGAGAGTTCCATGGCTTCTAACGACTGATCCGCTAAACATCCTGAGAACAGGACACGGGCAATGCGCTGAAATATAATGCAGTGTTGTGGTAAATGACAACACACGTCAGGTCTTGGTTCTCATTTACGTATTTTCCAGTGGCAGGGCTCCGAACCACCTTCCACTCAGAGACTGGGTATAAGGAGTACGTGCTTGGTTGTTTTATTAGCCTATAAATTATACTTTTTCCTTTCGGCAAGGAGGGTAATCACACAACCTTTTAAATCAACCGCTTAAACTATGCCCTAGATATTTCATACCTAACATTTAAAGGCCTAACATTTGTACTTCACGTACATACCACGCTTCTTTTTAATCACTTAGATTAGCTTTGACTCTCCGCACTGTTTCTGATGAAATATCTCCGTGTCACTTTCATTGTACTGTTTCCCCAAAAATCATTCTCGCATGATCTTATCAATACCAGGAAAATTTCGTTCGAATATCGCCGCAGAAGCAACAAAGTCATGTTAAGAAACAGGAATTGATGAAATCACCGTCTACTGCGCAGTTTGAATTTTAGCGATTGAGTATGGAGTAAATTCGAAAAATGGGAGTATGGCGAGGAACAAGATTCTTCCATTTAAACCGTTCGAGTGTCATGTTTCATTCTCAGCGCTTCGTTTCTTTACTCTTTTTTCATAACATTGAAGATCACATGGGTAACAAATGCTTCGCTGAGATATTTGCAACGTTAATTAATATCTTTTTCTGATAGAGTTTTGCGTACCTTAGGTGGTATTTGCCCTTCTCCTCCCATCACCTTTTCATCGGTGTTCTCACCGTCTACTTGGCCATCAGATGGGTCTGTAAAATGAAAACAAGAATACGATAGAATATGAAGACAAGGCAGTGTCAGAGAAAGCTTTCTTTACAGGTCCACGTTGTAATACTCGCTTGTCTCGTGAAATGGTGAAATTGCGTGTCGCAGCATGTGGCAAGTTGGTTTGCTGACTAGAAAACTAATACCAAACCAATTAAAGCACTGCTTCGGTTCTTTATCAACTGGAAAATGATAAAAGCACTGAGCCGGTTCAGAAAATTTTGAAAAGATGGCTTTCTTAGCACTTCCTTCAAACAAAGACTCGAAACGTGGCCTTTTCAAAATCCTTTACGGCGGTTTGGTTCTGTCAAACCCCATAGGTTGAGAGCAGTTTACTTTAGATCAGAAATACACTCAAAGAGCATTTTCCAACTTTGAGGCGAATGCTTTACTTGTTGCAATTGGAGTGATAATTGTTTACTGAAAGAAAGTTAATCTGGAACTCAAGCTTTGCTGATTAATTAAACAAGACAACGCCTCAGGCTACATTACACAAGTAAGACAATTTTAGGTTTCCTTCGACCAATCAGATCATCAACCCACACAAGCCACGACAACTGAACCACGCCTGAAGCAATTGTTGGCGGGAAACGAATGGCACTCACAATTTCTAAGTTCTTTGAATAAAATAACACTAAATATTCCATTACCACACTCGAGCGTTATGGAGGAATGCCTTTATCGCAATTGTGTCAAACACGAAACTAAAAACAAGATAATGTAACGTTAGAGAAAACCCTAAATCTAGACGCATGTTTGTAATTCTACCCTAGACCCAAACGAGAGCTAGCAATTACTTCATTCTGAAGAGTTCTTACTTGAGCTAAACAGCTAACGGCAATTACAATCAATCTTCGAGTACAATTTAAGGATGCAAGCGTGAGATATCAAAAACTTGAATCGATTGATTCCAGGGAAAAAGGAATCTGTCGTTTCAAATTCTTCAAATTTTCCAGGAGATAAGAAGGGCAATATCACTAAATCCAACTCCAAATTCCAAGAGGTAAAATTCTAAAAAAATGTGTGCGAAATAGTGTGGATAAATATAATATTTATATCTTGAGAGTGAAAAGCTGAAAGGGCAGACCGAGGAAGAACAATTGCGCAACCAATTTTCTGGGTCACGAGGCGCACGGCATGCAATCATGCAATGTGGAAAGCACTGCCGCTTTAAATTAGTTTATGCTTTAAACCAGTTCGTGGGTCTTGGAGTTAAAAATAACGAGAAACAAGTGAAGGAAGAACAAAACAAAATGCCTTGTTGCATTGCCGATTTTCGGACTATTAACAGTAACGAAGACAACCCAAGTACAGTGATCGAGAGAGATCTCCTCTCCTTAATGCCACCGCATATTTCTTTGATGCATGCCGCTAGTTAAAACTTGATGCCGCGTCACTGCTTTTATCTATTCAAAACTTAGGCGATGTTTTGACGCCAACATATAATACCCGTGCCGCAGTCTTTTATAATCAAAGAGGCTTACGTTCTCCTTTTCTCTTCCCTGTGAGACTGAGATCTCAAAAGTAATTACTAATTCAAAAGGATAAAAAACATAGGACAACCAAGACACTGTAAAAAAAAAATTATTTTCCATGTCATCAAGCTGGTGTGAAAAGTTGGAAATTTTAGGAACAAATTTTCAAAGTACTTAATTTGAACGGTTTTTAATCCATAACAATGGCTGCGAATGATAAATAATTCACCCGAACTAGAAGAAAAAATTAAGCAGTCACAAGTGAAGATAGAAGTAAAGATAACTCGGTTCATCTTGTGGCAGGTGTATAATTGAACTTAAAAAAAACTCAAACAATTACAGATACATTGTATTGTGCGTGATGGGAGCCAATAATTCTCTTTTTCTCGTTAACGTAGACATGGAGATTTTCAGATTTTCCTACGGGTCTCCGCGTGGAACAGCCGAGGGGTGGGGTTAAAGCGCTTTTACTGTACTTTCCTAAGATTTAATTGTGTTACTCCTCGCATAGTCAAATTTATTCCTCACTCTTATGGTGATAGCCAATCGGTCACTCTCGTTCACAGTACGAAAATTAATGTTGACCTGACTGCAAGGAGCTTGTAAATTCTTTGCAGTAAAGTTAAAAAAAACAAAAGGCGGTAATGAGATGAATGGGTATATACTTGGATTCAATTTCCTTTTCTTTCCATTTCACACAGTATTAAGCCTACAAATGTCAAGTTACTAAGTCAACAATTTAGATCAATGCTTTGACCTTTTTTTTTTTTTTTTTTTTCCGCGTGCTTTTCATTCAATCCTGGATCCCCAACTGCGTTACAGGTGATCTCCCCGTTATTCTCTAACCGTTATGAGCAACTTCCACCGTACCTGCTTCACCGTTGATGCATTTACGGGGATTTAGATTAATTATTTCGAGTTTGTCATTTGTAATCCGTTAAGATTTTTCTCCGTTGTTTTTCATTCTTATTCCGTTTCAGTTTACAATAACCTTTTTGGTTTTCCTATCTCAACATTATAAATTTAAAGGTTTTTTTTTTCATGTAAAGATCTTTTCATACGGCGTCCAGTTTTGACAACAAATCTCACTCCGTAGCTCTTTTGAACATCAGCTGTTTGGAAATATCCGGTCGAGTTGGGAAGTTATCATTTTTTGAGTTCATCTCCAAGATAGAGATGATAGCAATATCTTTAAAAATTCACTTCTAACTCTTTCAACAATTTAAAATTTCATAAAGGGTCTCTCGGCCATGTATATGTATAATTCATTTGAGTTCATCGAGATGATTGAGTCACGGACTTCACGAAGTGGAAAAGGATACATTAAATAAAACAGAATCATTTAAAGTATTCATGAACCGTTACTCGTGAGCAAATTAGCGGAGGTCGAAAGGATCTAGGCTGATATTTCATACACCTTACCCGTGTTATCTTCCCTGCCTTCAGCCCCGGCCCCGACCCCGACCCCGTGCGCCATAAACTGTTTACACCTCCACATCTAATTAACTATACTTCCAACATTGCTCGTTACACTAAAATAGTCCAAAATAGACAGGTCCATTAAGTTTACGTTGAAGATTAGAAATAGATATCGTGAACACTATTTTTTTTTTTTGCTACATCTTTGTGAGACCGTTAGCGAAAGGTCATCAATAATGAATTGACCACAAGGGCGAATGACTACAAGCTACTGTTCAAAATAGCACGCCCAAACATGCCCAAATCAGTGCAAATTCGGTAACCACGAATGAAATAAACAAAACATTACTTAGCACATAAGCTGGTTGAGAAAGTTAAAGTGGGATCTATCGAAGGAGACGACGAACTTTATAAAGGTGATAAAAATACGGTGTTTAAGAAAGTTCTTTAACCAATAGTGGATCCACGAGAATCGGTAGCTTTTCACTGATGCATTCATAATTAATAACATCACAGTCAGAAACGAACTGCTTGAGGAAAAATATGCATTTGTATTGATGAAAATACATGTATACGGCACTTGAAAACTAATTAACACACCGGAGGTAAGATACAAAAGTCGCAAAAAGACCTCGCTAGTTTATAAAAGCAAGCACTTAACTACAAATACTCACAGCTGCACATGTAAAAACTCTTAAGTAATCAAGAGAAAAATACATTCACCAGAAGAGAAACGCCGGCACAGATAACGAAACGGTTTCTGAACCGCAGAGAAGCAAAGTGGGTTCAAATGTTCGACAGCAAGACGTATTCAACGCGCTAATTCTCGCCTGAGAGTCACGTTTTGAAAGGCTGTCTCAACATCGATCATTAACACCATAAAGGGATTTCTCCTACCTCCAGCTGGTTCTGTTGTATTCAACGGCGGAGTTGCCATCGATTCGGACCATTCTGTGATCTCGTCCTCATGACCTCCAGCTAACAGGCGCGACAGAGTGGGTTCTCTTTGGCCCTGAGGGAAAGGAGTGGGAAAAGTTAATAAGTAAAAAAAAAGAGAGAGTTTACACACAATCCTACTACTGAAATAATCAACCAAGAGAAAGTCGAGACGTACTATAAATATTCGAGTTTGTTTGAGATACAAAGGCATCGACCGAGAAGCTTCTGGAAGGAACGGATGACTTGATTTTCCTTTTCCCGTACGCTTACGTTTCAACAAGAGTAAGTATTGACTGTAAATATTATCACATACTACATAGAAAGCAGATTTGCGCAGTAAGCAATGAAGGAAAGACAAAAACGCTTCCCAATAACCAAGAGTTTTCAATCCAGCTCCCTGCTGATTCAGGGCATCAAACGCATGTACTCTGTTCCGTGCTGAATACTTCATCATCTTAACTGTGTAAAGTCGGTTTAGTTCTACCAACAGTAAACGTAATTTAGACAAAATCTGGCAGGCATCAACGTATTTTCTTGACAGTCATAGAGAAACTACACTAAAAAAACAACCGGTCTAAAAATATGGTCCACAATCACTTTCATCATGGCAAAAGACATACAACTGTAAATCGTTTCGATAGATTCACTTTTTTTTTCTTGGAGTTACCTATACCGCACTTTTTTTGTTTTGTCTTAGAATAAATCGCTCCGACTCTGTGAAACAAGTTGTACACAAACATAAGACAGATGTTTGACATAACAGTCCATTGGTAAAACGATTAATTGGGACTTGTGAATATGAATAAATTTCAAGAACGTAAAACGCTTGATTTCCTCTCTTATTGATCTCAGTGACGGGTAAACAAAATTAGTATTATACCAGCATCGCAAAGAGCACTATGAATTTCAATTTTCACCAAAATGCATCAAATAGCTCTTCATTTACGTGATAAATAGAAAAAATCTCAGAGACAGGTAAACTAAATTAGTATTATGCCAGCATCGTATAAAGCACTATGAATTTCAATTTTCACCAAAATGCATCAAATAACTCTCTATTTGCGTGATAATTAGACAAAAAATTAACCCAAAACTCATGTAATTTATATTGCTCATGACCCAAAAAAAATTTTCGTAATGGTCAGTCGAATAGTTCTCTTTAGCGCTGAGAGCTTTCAAGTGACTGTTTGCATGTATACTGAATAAAGCATAAAAACAAATTTTCAGAACAACACGATCTTTAACAATCGAAAATTTTACGTTTTCCACGTATGGAAAGGAAAGGCCACGTTACTTTTCTTCCCATATCATTGCAAATAATGTAAAAAACCGCAATTTGTAATTGTCATCGATAGTAATTTTTTCGAAGTTTCCCATTAACCTAAACATGGAAATTGCATACTCAATTTTACGTTAAAAAATGTAAACAAAGCTCGAATCAATTTAAAGACATCAGCGACAGGTTTATTTAATGGAGAAAATAACACGACAACCTTGCCAAAGGAGTTGAGAGGCGAAGGCGGTCGACTTGAGTGACGACGGAACTGTCAAGAAATTCTGGAAAACCCTTTCGGATCTAGTGAATAAAATAAATGTAAAGCGCATGCGCTGTGGTCTTGAAGAGCCTTTACGCATTTTTGACTCTTGAGTTTTCATGCCCCTGGAGGTATCGCATTTATATACTCTTGCAAGTTCTTGTAGCCATATTAAATACCTGGAAAAGGAGCTTCGATTTCCAATGGAAATACGTTTTCACGCACCATACACTAAATGGGGTATGTCGGAAAGCGTTAAAATTCAACTGAAAGTCACCTTTTTTAACTTAAAAACTTATTATCATCATTTTGTCGGGCATAATGGCATTTTACAGACTAAAATAGAGATTTTGGCGAACCACAGAGTAAAATCACACTCTTTTTATTGCTCAGACTGTATTTTTGGTCATTTTTTCTGTAATTATTTTAATAATAATAAAAATACAGTTTATGTTCTTGGGCATAAATATTCCCAAACTCAGTTCAACCCTCACCTGGCGGCTCGAGCTAAAATGACTCTAAGTCAGGCCCAAAACATATTTACGCCCGTAAACATAAACTGTATTTGTTTTATTACTCGACTTCACCGCACTTGCACTGTTTCTGTTTGACCTCTTTCCTCGTTCTTAACAATGGTGCTTAAATAATAGCATTATTTTAACTGGAAAAACTACCCAAGATGACGTGCACTGAAATGTAGAATGTCCAAAAAAAAAAAATATATATATATATATATCGATGAGCCAAAAATTAACGTCGACTTTTACCAACCATTTTAAAATGATCATTAGACTCAACAAGTGAAGAATTTCTTGTGAAGGAATATTTTCCCAAAACATTATCAGAATGAGAGCTTGAAACTCTGCCAGTCGCAAAAAGAACAAGAGTTATAGACTTTGTCCAGCTGCAGTGTACTGATATCTTAACAGCCACGTAACAACTGAAGAATTTTGAGAAAGATGTTTTTCGTCTTGTCATGAGCGTGGGACAAATAAAAAAATTCTGAGTCCCCACGAGGAATCGAAGTACCAGAATAAGAGCTTCAAACACTGCCACTCGTTCAGTGAAATGCTATGGACTTTCATAAACAATTGAAGTCTTGAAAGAGACTTAAAAATCGAGGAATTTGCCTTCAAGAAAAATTTTTACACCTAGTGCAGGTGATCAAGAATTACAATTAGATGACTTCTTGGCACTCTGCGCATGCTCATAAAGAAATTGAAATTGGCTAAGTTGTACAGTCACATGTACGTTTGGATGTGGCCAATACACCTGTAGAAAAACTAGGCAATGTTTTTAGTTAATAGTTTGATTTTGTAGTTCGTTTTTCTTTATAGTAAGTTAGTTTCATGGTATGATAGGACTTCACCAAAGAACATTTTGCAAAGACCAGAAAATTGTTCCACACTATTTTTCTTAGGAGGTTTGTCCGAAAGCAAAGGATGTGCAAATTGTGCAAAGGATGAGACGTAATGTAAGTCCTCAAAATGTTAGGGAGGCAGTGTGGCCAAAAGGTTAGGGTGCTGGCCTTGTGATGTAGTGGCCCTGGGTTCAAATCCTATCACCTGCTACTCATTAGTTTGCTTTTTTTGCCTCAAGTTCAAATATTTGGCTGTGCCTTGTATATGGCCAACTGGCTGCCTCCTGCCAGTTTCCAATTTGTTCAAATTTCCCTTTAAAAAGCTCCACTGGGGAAGTAGTCAATTAAGAGTACATACATATCATACAAGGACAGCCGCCTCCCCTTTTCAGTTAATTAATTTTCAACTTGTTCCCTTCAGCTAGCATTCTCTTACCAGTATTTCTGCTAAAATGTCTGGCGATGTTGTTCTTCTTGCAGACCAATCACTTCCACTTTTGTAGCTGGATAAAGCTACTGGAGTGGTAGGAGACTGAGAAAGATCAGTGCTTGTTTCAGCTTGATTGAACAGTTCATCTCCATGACCGGTAGGTTGTGACTTCAAACCTTTTTTATGACAAAGGGTAACATAAAACACTTAAGATTGTACAAGTATGACAAAATTCAATGAAACTTTGTGAAGTTTACCATAACATGTTTTTTAATGTACTTTCCTATTTGGGATTATTATTATTATTATTGGGATTATAATTAAATTGTAGATTCAAGTTCATAACAACAGAAAGAAACATGCAACAGTTGCATGCACAATTGCACACTTTCTATTTATAGCCGTGATAAAAGAGCTTTATCTGATGTTCCTCACTTTAACATAACAAATATTTATGCAAATTCCTATCACAAAAATTTATGGTACTGCAGCATTACATGGATTTGATTTACACACATATTGTGTGTGCAACACACACTTTGCATCACACAGCATAAGAAGTAAACACACTCAAGAGACTTAAATGCTGTCAATCAACTATAATTTAAATGCATACCCTGGGACAAAAGGAAACATATGCTTTAAGTCAGAGGGTTG
Organism: Pocillopora verrucosa; assembly: GCF_036669915.1. Lineage (NCBI taxonomy): Eukaryota > Metazoa > Cnidaria > Anthozoa > Scleractinia > Pocilloporidae > Pocillopora > Pocillopora verrucosa. The sequence continues at coordinate 22,008,719 of NC_089325.1, read as the reverse complement.
AAGCAAGATTGTGACAGACTTTCACAAACTTATTGGCTCATTGCCATGATAATGACAGGAGTATCATGTGACTCCCAACCCTTCTGCAGAAGTTGAGCTATTGTAATGCACATACATTTGTGAATGTGATGTATTGTAACACAAAAATGTATGTATGCAGATGCAAATATACAGATTATTATTTGCCAACATTGAAGTCCAAATGGTGACGGATGTGACTGAGGTCTTGTGACCTAATGCTTGAAAATGGGCTTGGGCAAGTGGCCTCTCACAGTGTTTTCAAGACTACTATTACAGTTTTTCACTAGATGTATGTGATAACAACTCTGAGGCAGTAATTTAGCTACCCAATTTTGTTTCTCTCCAACTGAAATCACTTGTACAACAATTCATCTTTTCCCCACCCAGTGCATGCTGCTTGGCAAGAGCAGAAAACTATGCAAACTGAGAAAGGGCTGTTTACCTCAGTCTATAAAGTAGCAGATTTCATGTTTTAAATGCCTAAATTTATATACAGGAAAATTGTTTCTAATTTTGAAAGACCAGTACAAGAACTCATAAAAGCTCTACATGTATAATGTAGGTAGTGTTAGGAAAAACTGAACTGTGCAAATAAAACAATCAGATTGTAATTTTCATTAACAAGATCTCTCAAAGAAAAATAAATACAACATATTCATTTCATGTCAAGACATCGGGAATACTTACTTGATGTTGGGCTGTAAATACATGTAGTTGATTCATCCTGAGAGAATAAACATGGTGTCTCAGTAATTTTGTGACTGTATCTTGAGGTTACTGGTGTCTTAAACTGATCACCATTCTCTGTCTTAAAATCTGTGCAACAAGCATTGCTGATTTTTGTTTGTGGGGAGGCACAAATGTCTGGTGATACATTCAGATCATCGAGAAAGTCTGCTGGTGTAAGGTTTTCATCATTCACCAATCCTTCACTAACTTCACCAAGCCCTACAAAAAAGGGGTAAAATCAAATGTGAGGTTATTTTATGCGTGCTCAACAAATTCAACGAAATTAACTGCATTTCTAGGTAACAGTACATGTGTGATAAAAGAAACAAAGGGGTCTGAATGTAAATAAGGGAGAAGCTGCAATATTTGCACAAATTACAAATGGAGGGACCTAGTTTTCTTCTCATGATACTTCCTCACCTCCAGGTTTGAAGGACAATGATGTCAAGTTTGTTAACCATGATTGAACAGTTCATAATGATTATAATTTGTTTGAAAGTTTTGAGGAAAGAATGGTTGATTGGCTCAAATTATCATCTCAGGAGTCCATAACACAACTATTTCTAAGCTGTTGATTACTTGCCAATTTGCAAAATTGATTTAGTCCAAATTAACATTTCAAATAAATTAGCCACATTCTAAATATGGAAAAAAACTTTTCCTAAACCAGGATAAACACTGCAATATTTCCAGTGCATGAGAACTTCAAAATGTAACACAAGTCTACAGTTTCAGTCTATATTCAAGAGATTGCTGAAAACCAAAATACACTGGAACTATGTGCATACCCTCAATAGTGACAATTTACTTCCAAGGTTGACTCAAAACATCCCAGCTGTTGCCTGATACTAAGTGATTTGACCACATAGAAGGTAATTTAAGGTTTTTTCCATGTATGTCTGCCGACCTAGGCTGGGTGTCTAAAATGTTCGCGACGACTTCAAAATTTACAATGTTGGCTTATGAGTTAGCGATTCAGTTTTGCAACTAAAAGTTCGTTTGAACTGATTTAATCTTACGAGTGAAAAGAAAAGTTGAGAGGCTAAAATTAACTGAAAATTTTCGTGCAAACAACTACTTTGGGCACACAGAGGATAAAGGGAGAGGTGAATAATCGTTCACTTCATAACTGTTACCTCGAACTATACACAAGTCGATTTTGCGTAACATTCGTAGTGTATGAAAACCATTTAACCTGTCCTTCATAACCGACTAGCATTTATCTTTATTGAGCATTAAGCTAGCTATACCTGGAATTTTTATTGGAAATTTTGGCGGGTTTGAATAGACGCACGAATAGACCTTGAGCACTTTTACCGACGTTGCAATCACCCAAAAAATCTTCACAAATCACATAACGTATACGCACCTTCTGGGCACTTTCTCTCCAACAAAGCTAGCCAAAAGCATTCAGGAACTTTTCTTTTATTGACTAATGCTATTTCTGGAAGCTTGGCAGTTTTCTTGGGGCACTGTTCGTTATAACTCAACTGAATGAACGGCTCCATGCCTCAACCACCAGCCGCCATCTTGTTTTTATGTTCCCGCCAATCTAGTCCCAGTTTCTTGGGTCGCCTCAGTTTCCTCACGGCCAATTGGACAAAGTTGTTTGTTTCATCGTGGGAAAGGTTCGTCAGTTTGTCCTTCATGAGAATGGACGCCAAACAGCTCAGCAGTTTTCAAAACTGAGAAAACAAACATAGACGCAAATCAAATAATTATTCTCTATGAGCTTGGAAAACAATGTACTATATTATAAGTTATTACCATTCCTCAAATTAAAACTAAAAAAGGAAACCCTTTTTTCAGACTGCTCTGCCGATTGAACAATTAACACTAGTACTAAGGTGATGTCAGAGAAAGAAGGCGAAGCGAATTGTTGTTACGAAAATCTTCTTTTGGTGGTTAACACTCAGTAAAGAAATGATAACTAAAAAAATCCAAATCAAGCAAGTGATAATGATAGATTTCTTTGATTATTAATAGTAATTGCAAACTGAAAAAGTTAGCACCATTTCATTTCTACAAAGAACTCATTGGCAAACAGACACCAATGAGGAGTCTTTAGAAGTAATTAGTAGAGATGAGGATTAGTGCGAGCATTTAGCCCTACCCACTTCAGTGTCTACAAACACTCAATAGTGCCAACTCTAATATCTTAATTATTTAGTGGCAGATTGTTTGGACTGTGGTTGATTAATAGTGGAACTCGAAGTAGGACACCAAAAAGACTCATAAAGGAGGTAAGAATCTGTTATTATTTTTTTCTTCATGTATTTAAGAAAAAAAACTGCATAGAGTAATTTACGCTTCGTTTCATCCCTTTTTGCGGTTTAAAATTATAGTCAATTTTTTTCTCTAAACATCTGTAAATTTGGTAATACCTTTGCAAATGGATTCGGATGGACGCAAGAAGGAATGACTCTCCTAACTTTCACTAAACAATACGATAAGATGCACACAAAAAATCAAAAATCATTTCCGACGAAATTGCGGCGAGCAAGAGTCTAAGCTTAGCAGGAGTTCTTCATACACAGTTTAATTAGATTAGGGAAGACGAAGCTTGAATAATATCATAGTACCTTTTGCGGAGTAGCCTGATGTGTTGCAAAGCTAACTCAGCGGTCGTCATTGACCATTATTCATCGACAAGTTTCTTACCGAGAAAGAACTTTTCCTTTCGACTTTTTCCGTTACTTGGGCTACATCTTAGTTTACTTTTGTTATTACAAAATGGTATCGACGATAGAAACACTTCAATTTTAACATTTAATATGCAATACAGTTCTGCTGCTTTAAGTACTTTGTTGATCTATAAAACGGAAAAAATTTATATTTGTCAGGTTTTCTATTACAGACCAAATTGTGAACAGAATGCAGCCCACTATCACAGATAACAACGAGCAAATAAACAAAGTTTTGTTGACAGCTACTGACTAAACAAATTTGCAAAGTTTACGTTGATAGCGTTTTGACAGAAACATACTTTAATTTCAAAGAACCGGAAAAACTAGCATAGCATCCTTATCTTAGAAAAGAATTCAAAACTGATTTTAAAAAAAACCCGGGTGGAGTTAAACGAGTGGAAGTGCACAAGAAAGATTTCGTGGATAATTGATGTACTTCAGTGATATGACCATAATGGTAAAATGGGAGAGTTGAGTTCGACATCCCACATCTGTTTTGTTGTGTGGTTTTTTTTTTTTTTATAACTAATTTTTCATTACTTTCAATGTTTGTCATTTTTTTTGCTGTAAAATGTCACATGTCTTTTCAATTCTTGTATCACTTCATGGGTAACAGCGAAATATTGAAATCGCCTACTTGTAATTCTCGTCGAATGTTTTTGTTAAATGTCCATAGTAACTTGGATTTTAGCTCAAAACTTCTTGTTAAAACGTAGAAAACAACACATACCACGGCTGCGCACATGAAAGCATTAAGTCATTAAGCATAGAGTTATTCAAGTATTTCTACAGAAAAAGAATTCATTTATTTTGGCGAATATTACTCGCTGAGGAAAAACACTCAATTATGACAGTACTACACATCCTTCCAAAAGCAGTGATCAACAGCCCTTTCCATTATACACCATTAAAGTTTAAATAAAGTTTGTGTTGTTTTTTGCAGTTTGCTTCTATTCTTTCTAATTCTATTTCAGTTGGCCGATATTTGTGAACTTTAAAGTTTAATTCGACTCTAATACAAAACTTTACCTCGATAGAGCGAAAATCAACGTTTCTTTCAAGGCTGTCTTCTCTTTGTGTTAATTGCAAAGGATTTAATAGGTTCGATCACAGCTGTATTATGTTTGTTTGCATTAACATAGTTCAATAGCTTTATATAAACGTCATCAATTTAAGGTTAAGTTTTTTCTTCTTTCATTTTGCGATATTCAATGATATCAGAGTGCAATCCGCAGGGGCATTACTCAAGGCCAATAAAATCAAGCGTAACCAGCATGGCTCCAAACCACGCTTCAAAAAATCAATTACTGCACAAGTGATGAACATTATCTCGTGTCGCTTGTATAGTCGTAATTTTGTACTCTTGCTTTCTTGTTTTGATAACACCAGGCGAAAAACTGATCTATCAGTGGACTTGGAATTCCCCGGCTGTTATTGTTGTGCTTCATTCTACGGCTTCGTAATCGATTTGAGGTGAGGTCGGTTGATTAAGTTTACTCAAATATACGAGGTAAAGTGTCAAAAACACCTTTTGAATGACAATGCGTCGAATAACACAACACAAATCGTCGGAAGACAAAATGAAACGCAGGTGCGACAACGTCGTACTATGAAGTATAACAAATATCAGACTATTTTTTAAGGAAATATCACAAGATCGTTTGCGCAATCATGGCTGTAATTTCAGGCTGGATTTGTTCCTATACGTAACAAAACTGAGTACAAATCGTCCCCCAAGGAAGACTGCAATTCACAAGTTTACTTGGGTCGATATCATAATTTTCGAACTTGCCAAGGTAACAAAAAGTATTAACTTATCTTTCTCTGAAGTGACAGAATTATTCATTACTCACGAATAATCTGAAACTTCTACACTGAATATTACTGTTGCAAGGAGTTTCAAATCTTTCTGTTTATTTCCGACATAATCTTTCTTTAAACGTCTCCAATGCAAGGGGGATACATATTTTGCTCGAGCTAGCTTACACAAATGAAGAACATTTTTAATTGTCACACACTTCACGCCAAAACAATCATCGGCCAAGGCACAATGATGGCGAATCTGAGCTCAGTTCGTCATGGTTGTAAACTACCAATTCGAATTTAATTAACATCGATCGAAGTTCTGAGAGGAATAAAATTCAACTTCAATCGGGGTTTCGCAAATCGTTATCTTTATAGCTTTAAAATTAGTTCCCCATTGTCATTCTATTTTATATAAACATCTCTGTATTATTTGCAGTGTGACAGGTTTCAAATTGCTAAGTCAAGTGACTGACTGAGTTTTTTTGACATGTCTAGCTTCTGAAGATCATTCATGCTGCGCCAATATTAGTGTTAGGGATAAAGTATCGTCTACCGATGTTTTCAAGGGTTCATCTCTTTGATGTGAGTCAAAATCGTACACCGTGCAAGGTTATAGGCATGTGCGTTATTATATTTTTCCTTTAAACCGGCAGAAAGAGAAATCACAAGAACAAGAGGAAAAATTTTTTAAGCAGAGAAAGGGATGGTAAGCTTTCTGAGTGTTTAACCGTCACCTCAAAAATTATGCAGTGGATTGTCATGACAGTTTCTCCTATCCAATAAGGCTGCAGAGCACACTCAAAGTAAGCAAAACAGTGCTCCTTTAAGTTTCTTTAAAATCTTTTCACTATGGTCCTCAGAGTTGTCATTTTGATAAGTTTTTATATGGTGTGGAAGTTCAGAGAAACCTAGAACTAATAACACACCTCTGTACCGCGACTTTTCAAACTCAAAAATAATATCGTGAGGTGAATTATTAGTAAATTCTCTCAAAACCTTGAGCCCCGTTCATATTCCCTGCTTTGTGTAACGGAAATTCCTGGAGTGAAATGAAAAATGAAAAGCGTGATATCTCTATATCAATATTTTTTTCAAAGGAAGTTAAGAAAACTTATTTAAAAATCGCTAACTTGCACTCTTTAATCTAATTTATTTGTAGTTTTATCTGTGGATGAAAACGAAAATATTATGTAAAAATTTTGGATATCGAGATGATTTCCTTTCCCCATTCACGAAAAGTTGGGTAAACATCACCATTATAATATGCAACGCCAGGCACTGATTCCGAGTCGAGTTCTTCAAAAAGAAAAGTATAACAAGAATTGAAAATACAAGGCAGGTAAACTTGTAGTTATGTAATTTCCAGCTTTAGAAGGATTTTTGATACTCTTGGCATGACATGAAGTTAAATTCTGGAACCGCCAACATTGTGTTGTTGGTCCGTGTGTTGATGTTGGGTCCTTGCAAATTGATAAATTACTATTTTGTGAAACCACGCCTCAAAGAGAACCACAGTGTTTCAAGCAAAGTAACTTGAAGTCCTCTTCGCTAAGCACCAATAGCTAAAGAGCGAAAGTTTCCTCTGCCGTTTTATCTTCAGTAGATCCCACCTTCTCAAAGTAAAAACACACCTGCATTCATTTCGTGTCTGGACTCTTATTATGCAGGGTATTTTCCGCTCACGTAGCATCTACAAGATATCTGTTATCAAGATGGTAAAAATTTTACTTTTAGCCAACTTTTAGGTACCATGCATTTAAGTAAAATCCATGCTTTCTGCCTTTCACTTTCAGCTTTTAATACGGCGAGTGTACCATGCTAGCCCTACAAAGAACATTTTTTCAAACACATGATCGTTTCTATGGTGCCGCATTATTTTTATAGGGAATTAATCTTGGAGATTGGTGGAAGGAACTCAAAACATTGCAGGAATTGTTTTTTTTTTCTTGTTCGGCGAGGTCGCAAACAAGGCAAAGCTAAATGAAATGTTAACATGTTCGACTAACAAAAAATCCAGCTATCCTTTCCTATATCCTGTCCTTTTTCCTGCACTCAACAAATAATAATAACGAATTGAGCTGAAGATGACTTCATGATACATGATAGCTGAAGTCTGATCCACTTTTTGTGACAGAAGTACTCGTTGACTTAAAATGTACTTTCTTTCCCGTTTTCCATTTAATCATTGTTATCATTTATTCGTAATTTAGGACATAAGGGTTATAGCATTTTCATCTGCATTTATAAATCACCCCACCAACCCCCTTACCTTGTTGTTTACGTCAATGAGCAAGTTATCAGCGCTAAAACGTAATTGAAAAACCCCAGTTTGAGATTGTTCTGATGTTGCTATTAAAACACTGCTTCTTCTTGAATTTAATATTTGAAAGAGACATGCCAAGAAATAACTTCGTATTCGCCGACGAGATCGCTGAATGAATATGGCAGATTAATATCAAAGCACGTCTTTTTCATAATTATTATTGACTTAGTGTCTGATAAATACTCGAATCATCGAATTTTGTAATATTTTATATCCTTTGAGCGTTCGTGTAAAACTAAGAGAGGTTAAATCAACCCGGCTCAATATTATGTTTGTGCTTCTTCTAACTTTCTAGATGATCAGAATGAGTCTATTGATTTTGGCACTTTTGGTGGTTGTACACTCGCTGAACGTCACCGAAATGCCGCCGACAAGAGGAATGCCCTTAACTACACAAAGCGCAGCGGCTAGCGGGTAAGACAGCCTCATTGAGATTATTTTCATTTCATGAAAAATTCCCACTTGGTATTTTCATGAAATATTCGACGAATCTTACCGTGGACGTGTTTATCCTTTAACAAACAAAGCTTTACCGATTTTGTTCGATGTATATACAGTGATACCTTGAAATAATGTCCTCAGAAATCATCGTCTAGAAGTTTCTCCCAGGTGACTCTAGCGAGAAAGCTTTTTAAATGATAAATATTTTTTTTATGACTATATTTTACTTACATTGCGTAACCATTTTAGCCGTGATTTTATTGTCTTTAGGTGTATTTCCCTTTCTTTTGGTTTTTTTTTCTTTTCATCAGATAGCGATGACTATGTCATTGCGATTTATTTGGTAAAACCTTTCAACCCATTTAAATGACTCTTTATTTATTAGTCTGTTCTTAAAACTCTTTATCAGTCTGGGGAATCGCCTATTCGAGAAGGTCAATCACTGATATCACTTAAGTAAGACTGAAAATCACGAAATGGACTCGGCCGATTTTCGATTTGATCCATGACAACATTTCAAATATTCATAATGTTTTCGAAGACTTTCGGTAATAAGATAATAATTAGCCGATTTCCTTCTTTAGTTTTGAGGCTGTTAAGCCGACTAATAATTTGTTTGTTTGTGCTGTATTAAAACGTCGCCAACGAAACGAAATCTCAGTCATCAAATCAGCAACCCATCTCCGACTTTATCAGCTTGATTCAAAAAGTAGAAATAGCAGTTCTATTTTATTTTGGAAAGTCATTGTTCAGATCAGCATGTGACACCCTAGGATACTTCTATATTATTAAGAAAATGAGGTACACGAGGAGTATATTTTATTAGTGAATATTACTTTTAGTAGTTGTGGACAACATCGATTTCCAGCCGAGAAAGTGATCGCGCGCAGTGAATGCAATTCTCCGCCGTTTTCCGCTCGTTAAATGAAGGGGACACGCAATGTTTAAATAGCTTTAGAAATGACAAAGCAAATCGTGACTTTTGCGGGCCTTTCATCGACGAAGTATCAATTACGTATTGATTTTTAATGTAAGAATGATTCTATAAGGCTCATCAGTCATGTCATATTGCTGTTTTTTTTTCAAACTCAAAAACGCGGTTGTTTTAAAATGACGTACCAGTAGCCGAAGATCCATTTCCACGCTTTCAGAATTGGGTTTATCATTGATTTAAGACTGTTTAGAGAACTTGTAGTGATCAGAAGGTCCTCTTCAAAATATCACGAGCATCATATCGCATTTAAGATCCTTTTAACTCGATCCAAATCACCCAGGTTTTGTATCACGGCGAACTTTATAATCAAACAAGAAAGTGTTCTTGGCTCCAAACCAAGTTATCAAGTTGAGATGAGAGAATAGACAATTGTAAACCTTACAAACCCACTCAAGCCTTTCTATTAGAGAACAACCAGGACCTTTATATTTTAATGATTTTATTTTACAAGTTTACATTGAAAGTACAACAAATTTTCCCTACGAGACTGAAAAATTTTATTTTTTGAAGATAAAGCACCATTTGCGATTCATAAGTGACGATTCGCGTGCATAAGCACTGGTGACCTCGTGGCAAACGAGTTGCAACAATAATAACTTCAGTTATAGTTTCAGTTTTCTGTTGCGAGCGACACTGATTGAAGACTCTTGCAACCCCAATGTTTTGCCGAAATTTTGATGCGAGTTACACCTAAGCTTCTATGTTTCTATGTAATGCGGTCAAAATCTCGGTTGTAGTACATCGCATTTCGTGATCGCATTTTGTCCCTTTTTTTTTTTTTTTTTTTTTTTTTCAAGTCATCATGATACTCCTCAGTTTGGTTCATTTCAAAAAGAAGCCAAACTAACCATGATATTTAGTACTAGTACCAGAGAGAGAGTTTCCAATTTTGGTTAAAAAGACAACTCTTTGAAAGTCAACGACCCTATGAACAGCTGAAAATTAATAGCGACGTATCCTTATGTTTGCTCAGGACTCCTACACCCTCATGGAAGGAAATCGCAAGAAACAAGTCCCAACTAGTAACACAACTATTGAGAGGATACGACAAGAGAATTCGACCTTATACTGGAGGTAATCTTTCAAAATTCCTACTACTTACTATTCTTTTCAAGTATTCTGTCACCTACGATACATGATCGCAAACGCCATAGCCGAATTTCTATAGCCGCTAACCTCAAAGAAACTACTCTCCCAATCTTTTATTGATTCTTTTTTATACCAAGTGATTATTTCTAAACAAATTTCCGTATGGCTTGAAGAGCAAGGTCGGGTGCAGAAAAGCTTACATGATCCAAAAGTAGCAGAAATAAAAGGCGTTGTTTTTCTTAATTCTTCATTTTCAAATTGCTTACATGTAGATGTACAGAAAATATCTTTGGTTCTTTTGTCCTCTTCCAGCTGTTGTTCTTTAAAATGCGGTTATGATGGTTTGAACGATTTTTCGCCTTTTTCATGCTCAGTGAGTTAAGACATTTTGTAGATTAGTCCTCCCCACTCGAATAGATGACAGTGCTGTGCAAAACAGGAATACCAATTAACATAATAGACAAAAAATATTTTAAGTTGACTGATAAGATGCCCACTATCATCTCACAGATATGACAGTGAATAAACAAAACAGACATACGTTACTTGAAGAAAATAAACACGGAAAATTATGCTTTACAGGAAATTATGATTATTCCGTGCTTCATCCTTGTGAACTTTAACCAAACCAAAACTGCCTTAGGTTGATACACGAAATGTATGAAATTCCACTGATTTCTACAAAGCTGTTTTTATGACTAGTGTGACTATCCGAGTCTAGAAAACTTGAATCCATTATTGAACATTGCGCACTGTCAAGGATCGGAGAACTATGATTCGTCATGGGACTGTGGATAATACAGTGTTACTGCTGCACAAGAATGCTCGAAAATCTGAGTTCTTCTCCAGGGGTCGAACCTTTGAGCTGCTAATATGAAAGCCTAAAAGCTTCTAAACTTTAAAGCAGTTAAAAGTGCTGTACCCCAGTGCTATGAGAAACATAGCCATTCGTCCAAGTTCATGTGACAATCATCGTGCATATACATTCCACCAGGATTTAATTGTTGGTGTAGTGCTCGCAAGTAGCGATCGATTTATGACTGGTATCTTTAAAATAGCTTTGTTTCAAATCCTCCAGTCGAAAATACAGCGAAGGGTTTTACCTAAATGTTACTGGGTACAGATTGCTGGTTGCAGGTCGCGACGAATGAAACTGCTCAAGGACCTGAGCGGAAGATTGAAAAAAAGCACATAATCTAGGGCCAAACAGAAGTCGACCCTTTAACATTTAACCTTTTGGTTTGGATTATATACCATTGGGTGTAGGAGATTCGAAGAAGTTTGTCGTTTAATCAGGTTCATGTGACATACATTTTGCAATCTACCTGGTGACAGGAGATTGAGAAGTTCTCAGTTCGCTGGCAAAAAAGGAGAGGAAGCGATGACTAAAATGGATTGCACTGTAATATTGGTGATGGAAGGAGCAGGATTTTGACGCGCATGGCTTAGACTGGTAAGTCGCACCTGATGTGTCCTCCATGTAGAAGTCCAAGAGATACATTGTGTTATCTGCTGACCGGCGATATGAGGAGTTTTCAGTTCGCTTGCGATGAAAGGGAAAGAGCAATGACTACAGTGGGCCGGACTATAATATCGGAGGTGGAAGGAGCAGGATCTTGACACGCATGGCTTGAACTGGTAAGCCTCACCCGATGTATCCTCCCTAAAGAAGTAATGGAGATATACCATGTGATAACTGCGGACAGGCGATTGAGGCCGGAGTTTTCAGTTCGCTTACGATAAAAGAGAAGGAACGATGACTGGCTGTTATATTGCTGACGGAAAGAGCAGGATCTTGACGCAAATGAGTTGAATAGGTTAACATCACCAAATTTTTCTTACCAGAAGGATGATCTCTAAAACATCAGCCTTGAGGTCCCTGTTTGCACGTCATTTTCCTTATGGTCTTCAACACTGCCCCTCGAAGTTCAGCAAGACGCCAACAATACAGAATAGGATTGATGGCAGAGTTCAAGTGTACTATAGTGTTAGCCAAGTGCCAAGGCCTTGAAACATCTTTGAAAGAAGCACTCGCAATAAACACTGATATTGTTACTGGAAAATAACACAATATCATAGCAATGTAAAATACAAAGTTATTAAAAGCCTTTTTTATCATTCGTGCCCTATTTAAGCTGTTTGTATCAGGTGAGCTTTTTACGGCTTCTTGTTGAACTTGGATCTGAACTTGATGCAGGCGAGCTATGCAATATATTCGAATATAAAATATTGCTGTAAGACATAAAAAAAGACAAGCGCCAGTGGCTTGAATAGTAAAATATACTGGCCAATTCTGAAAATAAACAATTGAAAACAACATGTTGTATATCCAGATTGTTAGTATAGATACAAATGTCAGTTTCGCTTTCAGTGTCGAACAAGTTTGATATCTCAGTGAATACATCAGAGCCATATAACGATCTATACTAATGGCCGTCATCGTACTGAGAGAGACTCCACATAAAACAAACCCAGAGCAGTTGTAAAGGCGTTCAACGGAATAAGCCGCAGTAATTTCTTTGGCAATAAAAACCGGTTGAACAAATAAACCAACGAGAAAGTCTGAGACAGCAAGACTGCAAAGCATGGCCATCGAAGTCGAGCGAAGGGATGGTGTTGTTATTACAGTTGCCAAGATCAACGTGTTCCCTATGATCGCTATAATCATCAAAGGAGCGTTAAGAACGCAGTTAACAATTACAATAGTTTCAGTGGTAGCATTGCCTCCAGCTCCTCTATAGCCAAGCAGAGTCTCGTCAAGTTTTGAGCTAGTATAGTTCGTCATGTTTTCACAGAAATGATCCTTCCCTTTGAATATTTATCCACGAAATAGGCAAATGTTAAGCGAGGCTTTTCTTGCCCAACTTTGAATTTTTAGGAAATGCAATGCAAAGACTTTACTAAGGTGGTGCTTGTTGGCGAAGATTCAGAATGAGCTCAGCCGAATTAAAATGGTTCTTTATGCTCTCCTTGCAACACTGAGGAACAAATATCCAATATAATTTCTACTTTATCGAATTTCATGAGATGCAGGGTGGTTCTTATCTTGTTTATGATAAATACAGGTGGCAATATTGTCCAGGGCTAATAGATACCTATTAAGGCAAATTTTACACTTATATTTTTTCCAGTTGTAAGCGTAGTCGATGAAATGTTTTCCGATTACGCGAATCCAGTGATCGATTTAAGCCCCTTTGCGGTTCGGTTTTGAATCGGTCACGTATCATTTCAGTGCGTTGACAAAAAAATGCTGATTAATCTAGATAAAGCAGTGGGGAAAATAGTGAGCTTTTGATGCTTAAATATGTTTAGTTGTGAATTTATGCGTTCCATTCAAGAGAATACTTAAATGGAGATAATTACAAACGTATCTCCTTACGAAATTATTTATCATAGAGAAATTATATGAACAATTTTTATTTTATTTCACTTACTTTTTGACATTATCCTTTTACATTGAGGGATTACGTCGATCACAGAATTGAACGGAAACTGGGAGCACGTAGAAATATCCATTTGCAGGAATAAGTGTCATGGGAGTTTACGGCGTAGCGTAGATTTTGGCTCATTTAGGTCACACCTTTTTTTATCCAGAAGAGTGAGTTATTCTAGAAAAGCTGATGACGCAGGAAAATGAGCCCAAACTTCTTTTACTCTTTTTAAAAAGGTCTATCTTTTTGCTAACATTCCGTGAAATACTGAGTTTCATACTGCAAGAATTTCTGCCCTCGTGCATTATTTGAATTTGAAAGTTCGTTAAAATAAGCGAATTTAAATTCGTTTTCTTCATCACTCAAGTGATGGTATCTCCTTTGCAAAATTACGTTTCACTTTCGCTAGAATCTGGTTTGAGCTTGGTTGAGGAGATTTGCAGTAAGAGGTGGCAAAAATAATTTTCTCTAAGGTAAAATGTCAACGTATTTTCGTGCCAAACACTTGCGTTGGGAAATTAAAATAAGACAATCCTAAAGCTTAAAAATTCTACGGATTTCTAAAGTTTCGATCAATTCATTCGACAATAAAATTCAGGTGCTAATGAGTTACGTTCAGTGCCAAGTGAATACAAACGAAACTCACCTGCCTCTTGTAAAGGTGCTTATCCCTGGGAATTAAGGGATTTTTTTTTATTGATAGTCTTAAGTTTGAGGAAGGCATTCAGCTATGAGCTGTATAGCTAAGAAGACTTCTATTGTGGCGGCCACCTCTGAACTCGAAAGACTTTTTTCCCTGTTAATATATCGTGAATACGTGTCATGAAAGCATTACCAACAATTTACCTGAGTCTTAATGGATCACCTAGCAGATATTGCTGAGGGTACAAAACCGGGCTTTCGTAGCGAAAATCAGGGAGCGCAAACTACTATGTATTATTTTGTTTGTTTTTTTGTTTGTTGTTTTTTTTTAGTTCCCTTAGTGACATACATGAAGTCTATGACGTTTTCCGGGCAATTTTTACTCCGATGCTAACCAAGTAATTCATAAACTGCTATATTTTGCTGATCTTCCCTTATTTCATGAAAGACTCAGATCAATATCAGTATCTGGGCAACTGCCCACCTACCCCTCCCCTAACCCAACAACAGTCAATTGATAACAAGTTAATGGTGGGTTAGGGGAGGGGTAGGTGGGCAGTTGCCCAGATACTGATATTGGTCCCATGTTCCCACAAGTACTAACTGCGTAAAAATTTCTCTTATTTCTAGTTCGACCGATGGATGTCCGTGTGGACATGTTAGTGTCCAACATTTGGGCCATAGAGGAAGCAAAAATGGTAAACCTAATATGTCGTTTACATTCCGACCATGGAAAATAGATGAATTTTCGAATTTTGTGCCATCATTTTAGTACAGCAGTTGGAAATCTGGAAAAAATGATTCGAAAGATTCCATAGGGGGAAAAAGTTGTTGAATATTTGCTGCTTTTTTTTTGCTTGATAGGATTTTACAATCGACATCTATCTTCGCCAGTATTGGGAGGATCCTCGACTTTCATTTCTTGAGAACGAAATTCAGAGAACGCTGACATTAAATAGACAAACAATAGATGAGATATGGGTTCCAAGTACATATTTTTTTAATGCCAAGAAAGCATACTTCCACGATGTCACAACAGATAATTACCTGCTGCAAATTCAACCGGATGGAAATATCTTTTATAGTGTTAGGTGAGCGGAAATTTCTCTATATTTGTTACTCTTACCCAAAGAAAGATTTGTTTGAACCCAAAAATATTTGATGCCACCAGTTAGAAGTATGCTCCTGAACCCTTGTAAATGCTATCTCTGCCATTAGAAAGGACCTGGGAAATCATGGCGCCGAGCGGGGCTTGTGATATCGAAAACGGAATTGAGCTTTCGAAAAACTTCTTCAAAGAAACATGCCAAAAAAGCGTCATTGGAAACCGGTTTTTTTTATCATTCCCAGAAATCATGATTATTAGTATGTTAAGGTTTGTCCTCAAAATTTCTAATTCTTTGAATAACATTCCCCAGATAACACAATTTGTTTTTTGTACATATAAAGACGATAGCGGAAAGTCTCTTTCGGATTCCACTTTTAATTGACTTTCCATATTATGGTGATTATTCTTATTTTTTTTTCTATCGACAGGCTAACAGTGACAATGGCTTGCAAACTTAATTTACAGATGTTTCCACATGACGTACAAACCTGTACAGTCATGCTTGAATCGTGTAAGTCAAACATTTCCCGGTGACTTTCTTGTGCCTCCTTTATACGAACACTTGAATCACTTCATAATGGTTCCTTTATTCTAGCTTCTACAGGTGTTGCTGACGACGGTAGATCCTAAGTACAGTCGTATAAAGTAAATCTGTCTTTAGAAAGCTAATGAAGTACATAGCCAAAAAAACGAGTGAAAGACAAAAAAAAACACAGAAAGTTCAAACTAATTTTTTTTTGTTGACACCAGTCACAGCCTCTGACATAAACCAGAGGATCCTTATTAAAAGTAAATAAACTTTATCAGTCTTTAGGAGGAAAATGCAATACATAGCAAACAATGAGTGAATGACAAAATAAAACACATAAAATTTAAATCAACTTTATTTGGTTGACAATACCGCAGCCTATGACATAAACCAGTGAAGGTCATTTCTACTCTTAAAAATACCCATGTAACCATAATCATGCACAGTTTATGACTGGCGAGTGCTCGAAGATAGCTCACATATAAACTCGTTTTTTTTTTTTTTTGTTTTTTTTTAAAGATGGTTATCAAGCAACAGATGTGTATTACAAGTGGAATTCAAGAAATTCAACCGGTGATGTTGTTTACATCGCAGAGGACCTAGAGATGCCTCAGTTCATGATCACCAACGTGGAACTGGAAGAGAAAACTAATATCTACAACATTGGTACGCAAATAAGTGCTTTTAATTGAATGAGGACAAGCCTTGATAGTCACTTATTTCAAATATTTGATTTTAATAAAAGTATTTTCCAAATTTATTAAACTTTAGTTACTAGAGAGCTGTTTGACCTTATGGTTGGTGAGGTGATAGAGGAACAAAATCGTCTGCTTTCAAGGTCCTTTCTGGGCCATATTTTTTCGAAAGAATGCTACCAAATGGATATGGTGAAAGAATGTCTTTTAAATCAGTACTAATATGAATAGGTAATAATAATAACATTATTGGGTCATTGGAGAAAGTGGTGAGTGCGATAGCAACTATGCCTAAAGGGGCTTGAGATGGAGTTGGAGGGGGGGGGGGTGAGCTAACACCAAATTCAGAGGCTGTCTCGACAATTTAAGTCTCAACTTTGTATCAAAACCGGCAAAAAAAACCTGAGCTTGGAAAAAAATTTTGTCTCTGAGAGCCGCACCCTTAAAGCGTGCTAAATTATACTTGCCCATTACGTGGATAGGACCTAATCTTTTGTACTTAAATTTTTTTTGCTCACTCGTTTCCTTATGATCAGATTTCATAAAATGAACATTTTATTTTATTCAAGGGCCTCACTCGGCGCTTGTGGCAAAGTTCACTTTTCATCGTCGCCTTGGTTACTACATGATCCAAACCTACATCCCATCGATGTTAACAGTGACAATTTCTTGGTTCTCCTTCTGGATTTCGCCAGATTCCCCACCAGCCCGAGTAGGACTGGGTATTACAACGGTCCTTACGATGATCACGATTTCGAACAGTGCGCGTGCGCCACTTCCTAAGGTCTCCTACACTAAAGCCATTGATTGGTTTCTGCTGATGTGCTTGGTATACGTGTTCGGTGCGCTAATGGAGTATGCTATTGTGAACTTTTACTCCTGTAAAGTTCAGTACAAAAAGCAAAAGGAGACAAGAAAGGCGGAACAGGAGGTTAGTGGCAGTGTATTCAATTCGGACGAATAAAACATAGTTCAATGTTATTGGCGACATGATCATTGTAAAATAGGAACCTGTTTGGCAACATGAACGTTGGCTAATGACTGTGCGTTCATTTGCTCTTCAGAAACGTTTCCGGGTTTGAAAACTTCACAGTGAATAAAATTAACAGCCCTTCAATGAACGTGATTTGAAATGCGCGATAAACTAGATGTTTTTCCCTGCAGATTATGAGGCTAACCATTAGTTAGAGAAACATTTTATATCTGAATGTTGATAATTAAATAAAATTGTGACTTTCGCTTTAGATTTAGTGCAGTTCACTGACGGGACCAAGTCTCTTTTTTTGTTGTTGAAGAGCAAATTTGAGGGTTTTTTATTTTTGTTTAGTTCTTTGAGCAGGAATCTGACAAAGAAGAAGCAGTTGGGCTGTTTCAGAATGGCTCTGTCAAGAAGAGTGACAGCAATGGAAGCTACAGAGTGGCTGTTGTCATGTAAGCTCATCCGCAAATTACAGATCATGTACAGTTTGTTTGATGAAAATATTGGTTGATGAAAATAATAACGATAATGATGAAGGTGATGATAGCTAGCGACAATCGTGATATTTCAATGTCAATAATAACAACGATAATAATCGGCTAGTAATAATGCTGATGATAGTGATTAAGCACTGAATGAAAGAGGAGCTGGATGAAGAAGTGAGCCACTTTTTCTCAGATTAGAACAAGGCAAACATTTTCGAACGATGAACAATTCTGACCTGCATCAAGAACTGAGCGTACTGAGGATCATGTCTGTGCAACGAATTACTCTCTTATTTAGAAGACGCCAGCCTTAACCTATAGTATAGGCACAACACAATTGCAAAAAACTGTATACTCCTTGAAGTGATCATTCGGGTCAGAGAAACCCTTTCAGTAACTAATCTTTTAACAACGTCAGCAACGGGGGGAGGGGCTCAAGCTCTCTAAGAAAGGCAACCTCCTCGGCTCTCTCGTTAATGGCGCGGCAGATTTGATTTAATTTGGTTTTTCACTCTCGCTCTTTCTTTTTCTCAAATTTGATTTTTTTTCTCAGAGACAGCAAGAATCCATTTTTTCCTCGAGCGCATCTGAACCAAAAAAATCCCAAATTCAGATTAGCTCGCCGATTTCGGCAAAAGGTAAGCGATACATTTGTTTCTCAAAAATGTATTTGATAGTGGACATTTTTCATGGCAATTGTTAGTAATAGGAGTCGCTGTCGAAAATTCTCGGTGGGAAGTTTGGGAAAGGCTATTAAAGAAATCTTCCAAGAGAAAGATGTTTGAAAACCTTTCCACCCCGTAGGAGATGAAGAGCCCTGAGAGCACGCCTTAGTGCACGACACTCAAGAGTTTGGGCGTCGATCTTGGGTTATATGGATTATTCTTTTGTACTCTCAGAAAGAGCTAAAGTCTTACTATGCCTTCTTCCACGAGCATAAAGAGACGACTTAAAGGCTTTCATTTTCTTTTCACTGACACAGGAAATAGACGAATCTAATGATAGCAATTCCCAGCCTCCCAAAAAACGTCATCACTACTTCTGGGACCCGTATGAAACAGCATTTATGATGTCAGAACCGGCATATACTGTGGATAAATACGCTAGGATATCCTTCCCTGTCACCTTCGCCGTGTTGAACTCCATATACTGGATTGTTTACGCGCCGGATAAAGTCATCTTCTAATTATACGCTGTAACAGTGAGAGTTGAAATTCTCGTTGCAGTTTTCATATACCGCAATGACGCTTGCACTGAACTAAACGCGCGAGATAAAAGAGCAAAAAGGCGAAAAAAGAAGAGAAAAATGCGAAGAGAACGGAGCCAAACTCATCGTACTCTATTCTCAAGCATAAATCTTAAGAGCACAAGGATAATCAAGAAAAATCCATCTACATCCTCTTCCCACTGTCACAAAGATCATCGTGTCTTCAGAATAGGCCGCAAATATGTGAGAAAAAATCCTTGCTAAGCGATAAACATCTCAAGATCAAACAAAGGAACACCTTAATGTATAATCACATTTAATTTTTGGTATCTCAGAGTTAAGAGAAAACCGGGAAAGTCAATGCTACCTCATACTCAGTCGTTTGACCAGAAAGTTTTAGTTCTGATGTTCCTTTAAGTGGGAGGCCGTTATTTTCGTTTGGCTCTTTTTATTAATTCTGCTGCACGAAATATTCAGATATTAATGAAATGAACTAGAAGTGAAACCATGAAATTCTCACCCCAAGACCGTGTTGATAAATTTTCCTGATTTCTGATGATGAATATCTCCCATGAATTAAAAGGGAGGCCGTTTGTTTTCTTTTGTAGCAAAATACGAAAAAGAAACAAGAACACTAAAAAAATACATAGTTTAAGAAAAGGTAAATAGATGATGATTATTTTTTCATCGAATCTATGTTTTAAGAGCCATTACACAAGTTTAAGTCAAGGCCCGAATGCGTTGACTATAGTTATCTGAGAGCTGCATAAACTTAAAAACAAGGAAAATCTTTTAAAAGAGATTTATCTAAATGATCTCAATTTTATTCAACATAAAATTGTGATATCGCAAAGTGACTTCTCAATAAATACTGATGCTATGGCAAGAGGTTCAATGGTAGGGTTTTATCAAGGAACATGTTAGAAAAAGCTTCCCAATTAGCTGAAAAAAGTGCGGTATAGAGTGAAAAATGGTGCGATTCGTTAATTAATCGCATCAATGAGAGCCAATCCGATTACAAGACTCATTAATGATTTCAAAATGTATGTAATAAAAAAAGAAATTTGTTCGCGGTGAATCTAATGATTCAGTTACCTTAAGCCTAAGATAATAATCAAGCAGATCATGATATTTTGTCGGATTTCTTCCTCTACGATTTTGTCCTGTGAAAAGGGAGTTTCTCGCGACGAGTACGACAAAAAAGACAGAGACTTACGACGACAACCAGCTAATTATGAATATTTATGGCACTGGAAAACGTTCGTTTGTTGAAAAGACACAAATAAATCATCACGTACGGAATAGCTCCTTACACTCCTGGCAAAGTGACGTCAAATTGCTCCTTTATCGTTTTTATGCGGATATTCTTTTGATATCAGTGTTTGGGAAATATTCCTTAATGATTAACCATTCTGCACGTTGAAAGCGAGGCTGAGAGGGCAAAATTGGGTTTTCCAACGTAAAACATGCCGAGGGCCTATTTAATTTTTTCATCGATACAGATAAAATTTCGAGACTTGGAGTAGAGTTTACTTGTAAACATTGTTGGCGGTTTGACCATGTTGACGGATACGGAAAGAAACAACCGAAAACGAGCCATTTAACGAGAAATCTACTAGGACGAAGCATCCTTCACTTCCATTCGTATTTCATAGTACTGCCATTTAATTGGACACCTCCCTGGAATCAACGAGAGACATAAAAAAAAGACACAGCCCATAGCTACATTAAAAGAGATCGTTCAATGATTTTATTCATCAGAATAATTTTACAGTCACATCTTTGATTAAAATCAGGCAATCATTCGATGAATTCTACTTAATAAGAATATTTTGATAAAAATTTAAGATACTCACAAGATAATCCCTCAGTATGTTCTTTCCTAGTAAGACTGATACAGATCTAACTGCTGTGACATTATTTATTAGGCCTACACAAAATTTTCTTTTAACACTGTTGGTAAAGCGTTGAAACAAAGGCCTTTCACATCAAATCTTATTTGTCATACTTATGTTGATAGTAAGTGATGCTGCGGTTTATTTTTCTCCTCCGAAGACTTACAAGGACTAGTTTCAGCGCTGAAAAATCTACAGAACATCAAATCTGATATGAGGAGGTCTTCCTTGTCCTATTATCCTTTTTTGTTTAGTTGAGCTGCCTATTACTGGTTCAAGACATAAAGGCTAAAGCCTCCTTCATCAGCACAGTAAATACTTTGTCATCACATAAGTAGAGAGGAAAAAGGTTTTTCATAATGTTTACGTGTTTACCCTGACTACACCTTAAATATTCAAGGCCTATAATTATTTTACTTTTTTTTTCTTAAATGGTAATAGCTAGGCCTAGCCTGTAACAGTTTACCTTCAATAAATCGTTCTATCATTTGATATTTTATTCTCGAATAGAGACGTCAAATTCTACAAGAGAATACAAATAAGCCATAATCATAATGTACTGAATTCCCAGCATTGCAGCCAAGGATTTAAACAACGTATCCACGTATTAATTCGTATTTCTATGCGGCGAAATATCTATCGACTTCTTTCATCTATTGCCGCCCAACAATGGTTCTCCTTCAAAACTGATAATTCCCCTTTCTCGTTAGTTTCATCCTTTGCCGTGCACAAGCCAGTAAATGCAATTGAATGCAAAGAATGTGAGCGGAAACCCAATCCGCGAGCACCTGTCTATAGTGTGAGGATTACTAATAAAGTACCATTTTTCCCTCTCCGTTTTCTCTGGGAACGTTTTACTTTCAACACCAAGAGAATCTGTTTCAGCTTGACTTAATACTCGCTTAAGGGCGTTTCCTCGTCGGGGAGAACATTTTGGAGCAAAAAGAGACAAAAGCTCTGTCCTCTCTTCCTGTTTCTAGAGAGAAAAATATCAAGAAAAAATAATAAAAGGAAAAGAAAGTCCGTCAGGATATTTTTCACTGATCAAACGTCTCTGCTTCACAAATTTTTGAAAAAAAAACTTTGATACTCTTTGTAGAAATTCTGGTCAGAGGAATTTTTATATCCATAATTTAAGAAGTGAAAAGCAGATACTGTTAAAACAGTCCATGGTCTCAACTTTACATCCCTGGAGCCTCAGTAGATAACTTTGACCCGCCTTAATACCATATATACAAATATATAGAACTGATGCAGAAACGAAAGCAGATATACGTATCACGAGACACCTTGAGAAATTCTGATACACCTTGAAAAACTCTGGTAGCCTGTTTTTCTTCACCTTAACTTAACGGGTTTATATTTGAAATAGCATTATGCATGCCCTAAAAAAACTAAGAAAATATACATGTGCCCACCTTTGAACCATCTCCCCATTCGCTATCCATTGAAGGCTTCCTTTTGCTTTTATTCTTAACATTTATCATAAATGCTATAAAGGTATACTCCAAAATGGACCCAAACACAAATATGAGACACAACAGGAGGTACCAGTCGATAGCTTTCACGTAGCTCACTTTGGGTAGTGACGCGCGAGCACTGGAAATAAGCGTCGTCATCGTCAGAACAGTGGTGATTCCTAGGGCAACCCGCGCAGGAGCAGTATCGGGGTTAATCCAGAACGATATCCAGCTGATGATAACAATAATGGTGGAAGGTACATAGGTGTCAATCAAAAAGTAGCCGATTCGACGTTTCATCTTGAACATGGCAACTAACGAGGAATGGTTGCCTGGGGAGAAAGTAACAGGAAAATTGTTCGTAAGGGTCCTTAGGTACATATAGTTTATTTTAGATAGGTATATATAATAGGTACACTTATTTATGCGGTCCGGCTAAAAGTTACCTTGATTGGGGCCTCTCTGGCTAGAGGGAGGAAGCACAAGAGGATAGTTAACAACGCAGCATAACGACCCTTACTCCAAGCTCGGTGAATGTTTTAGGAAAACAAAACAAAGTTCTGGAAGGTAACCTAAAACTACATCGGCATCTCATCCCATCCCATCCAGAAACATCTGGTCTTTTGATGTTATGGAAAGGAAGATAGGCTATCATGACCAACCACTTAGTTCGTTTGAAGACTTCTCTACACTTGTTCCCAAACGCAAGGAGACCGTGGAATAAAACGAGGAAAGAGTACGTCCATTTCCTCTGCGTGTCAGCCCTCCCTCCTCAATGAAAGCTCGTGTGACAGCAAATTAAATTAGCCTGTTTAGAATTATTACGCCGCCCATGGATGAGCGTAAACATTGTAGCAATCCTGGGCAAAAATATCTTTAGAATGAACATAACTTGGGAAGAAAGAAACCAGGAGGGATACAGAAACCATAATCTCGATGCGTTAATAAATACCTATATTGTATTTATTTATGACTGCTTCCTTTTCCACATTGACCAACTCAAACTGTGGAAGCTCTACTTCATTGTTGACAAAGATGGCTGATGTGTTGTCATCTCTGGGGTTCCAAGCGTACCAAACGTCAGTCGTTTGGTATCCATCTGATATGGGAAAGAAATTAACATGATGAACAATAGAACAAGAGTTCCAGTCAGGAAAACTGGATCATGAAATCTGAAGCAGTCTTAATGTATTTCCCAACCAGCATCAAGCTTTCATTTCGTGTAACACAGTTACTTTTACACGCGTCTAAACATACAAAACTAGAAGCATTAAATTTTTCCTTTTAAGTACCTTAATGTATATAACTCAAAGGATATTAAACCCCACGCTTTTTTTTCCAAAATTTTTTAAGGAGTAATAAGTGCGGGCATGGTGAGAGAAGCTCATCTCTGCAAATTAACGATATTTAGTAATTGTTTATTTTTATTTGCGTTTTTATAATGTAATACTTACAACTCTCTAATGCCAATGTACACAACTGTGTGTCATGTGGGAATCGACGCAGATCCAACGTACACGAAGTAGTTATTGTGAGTCTGAAAACACCAACAAACATATCAACTAAAGACTGGGGTTGAGTTTGAGTTTGAGTCTTTACATTGACAACACCGAATTTTCTTTTATTGATGCAATCTTAAACAAGTAGCTGTTATAGAATTTTTAATAGCCCGATATTTGGAAACAGGATTATGGTTTAAAACAACTCTCGACTCACCGAATGCTATAGAAGATGCTTCCATTTGGCTGAATCTGCAGCAGGTAATTCTCTGTTGTAACATCATGAAAGTAAGCTTTCTTAGTCTTCAAGAAGTAAGTACTCGGTACCCATATCTGCTTGTTAATATTGCTGCTCAGGGTCAGTAGAGGGCCAGAGGTCAGATGGCCAAACGCTAATCGCTCGTCTCTCCAGTATTGGCGCAAATATATGTCGATTGTAAACTCCTGGAATTACCACAAAAACGGAAACAGAATTGGAGATCATTGATTTTATCTGTCGAATCACTATTTAGCATATAAAGTCAAACACTTTAGCTCTGCTATTTCAACGAACGCTGAACGCGGAGATACCCTGGTGGCATCTAATTGTCATGATTTTTCATTCATGCATGCAAGCGGATGGCTTGGTATCTGAAACATGAGTTCTAGCAGACGAGATAGCTTAAGCATTAAAAAAATTCGAAGCGAATTACGAGGGACTCAGTATCTACATTAAAAAATCAGCATTTTTGCTGTTATGATAATGATAGTATAAACAATAAAAAAGGTCACTGCTTGTAAATACTCTAGCTTTTTTTAAACTGTTTATGGTACTTACCATCTTAACTTCTTGCATTGCCCAGATATTGGCCACGTACATGTCGACTCGTACTTCGACTGGGGAACCTTTTTTCAATGATGATTGACAAGCAGTTAATAAGGAAATCACTCTTGTGATCGCAAAGTCACCTAAGTAATCCATTAAAAAGGATCGGACAAAGAATTTCAGATAATTTTCCCTTTTTTCAACGCACCAGTTAGTGAGTAACACTTGTGTTATCCGTCATCTTTGGCCTTATTTTGACATGATAGATAAACTCAATTCAGCATTGAACTTGCGGAAAATTTGATCTAGCCTTCAACTACAAGATTGTTGAATTCATGTTCGCAGTTGCGATATATATATATATATCTAGAATTATGTATTACTTTACATCGTAGATGACTATAAAACTTTACTTACCTTTAACTCCAGGTCTGATCCTTTTGTCGTAGTCTTTCAAAAGAGTTTCTACTATCTTGGTTGAGTTTGCATAAGCCTTAAACGGCTTGTTATCGCTGAAAAAGACAAAACAAAAACAAATACAAACAAAAAAAGAAAACCATAATTCATTTAGTTAGTTTTAGGAATAGGTCCGACAACTAGGTTCTAACACGATTCGTATCAAGTACAGGAATAATCACAGGAAGTACATGTAGTTCTATGGAGCTCTGCGATGGAGCACCGATTTTTTTTGTCCCACATCCGTGACGAGAAGAATATAATCTCGCTCATTCCAATACCGAGTTTAAAATTTACCAGCTTTTCCTACCTTTTAGTTTAAATTATGTAGGCTATTTTGCTTACTAGAGTAACGCAAAAGATGGAGGTGGCTCTTCCCACCGATCCCATGTCGGTTGAGTTTGTTAATGGTCAACGTCCTTGCTCAGTGAGCTTTTCACAGAGCTGTGCTTCCTATTCCCGTCCCTTCCCAGTCTTGACACCCCTGCACTTCGAGGTGAGTTCTTCCAATTCTCTCGCGTTTCATGGTTTTACCATTAACATGTGTAATTTTTCTCACAATGAAGTGTAAATCGCCATATTTAAAAACTTTTTTAAAATTTTCATCAATTGGCTACGTTTCGCTGCAAATGTTCATGGTGCAAAACAATAGTTAGCAAAAACCAATCATTTACTCTAAGCAACTCCTTTTTGAGATAGAAACTTGACAATGGTAGTATCTCAGTTTCATGATAGAATTTTCGGTCGGAGCGATGTAAATTTAGAAGTCTCGAACCACCTGGTACAAGACGTAAGTGAAAAGAAGCATCATACTGATAACAAACCATCAATTAAAGGTGCAAGTGGATCGCAACTACCTTTTGGACAATCAGGTAGCTTTTGTCGTTCAATTTATATTTTTTGTTCCTTCTCGTGATTAAAAGAATACCCAATCGATCTAAAAACTTTAGTGTAAGAGACAGGTGAAAACGATTCTAGAAAATCGAGGACATGAAGCAAAAAACATATAGAAAAAAAATTACGATTGAGTGAATAGAGTTTCAGATCTGAAACTAAAATATAAAAAAGCTGGGTAGGAAATGAGCCCTTGAATCTCAGATCAATTTCATTCGCGAACAATTGACCTTAATTGGAGCCTTCAGATGTAAACAATCCTATTCATTATTTTTCTTGAGACAGTTATCGAGACTGAACACAATTCAATCGTATGATGTGTATTGACGTTCCACAAGCTGCTAATTGGCGGCCATTTTTTAAAATCATGATGGATCAAACAAAAGACTTTTTTTACACTGATGGTTCTCAATTTGATTGCTAAGTAAGAAACAAATTTAACCTATTACCAACAGGAATTTTGAGCGATACTGAAAAGAACTGATAGTTTAAACTTTATACAACGGAACTTACATTTGTTTAAGGCAGGAAATAAAGAACCTGAGACCGCCAAATTTAACCGTACTTTTGGGATCTTGTTGGCTTTCCAAATGCGTTTTTTATACATGTAATTATGTTAAACAATTCTTAAGCCTAAAAATCATGCCGTGCTAATTACGACAATGGTATACCGGTCAGGTTGAAGTCCATCAACACATGAGCAAAATGGCTTAGAAAATTTACTCTGTCAATAAGTTCGTTTCTTATTTTCGTCTCTTCCAAGTGACGATGTATATGCTCTATAAAGGTTTTACAGATTTCTGTTACAGAGAAAACACTCAAAGAAAATATCAATGCCTTGAACGGAATTCAAACATAACGCAAAAAATTGGTAACATGATAAAACAGCCCTGTTCACTTAGAGGAGCAATCTACGGCAAACATGTATCTAAAGAGTCAAGGGTTTGTTTTGACATTCCGAAATCGGGAATTACTCAAACGATAAGCAACGTATAATTACAAATAAAGCCACAAAATATGATTTACCTTGATGTGTTAACAGAGTACTGTTCACTGGAGACTACAAGAGCGGCCCATACCATCAACACAGAGTGGAATCCCTCATTTCTGTTTAACATTCTTGCAGGCTTGTCGCAAGTGATTTCACTTCTTTGCACTAAAGGAGAAAGACGTCAAGCACAATCAAAAACAAAGAAAATGTCGCCGAAGTTTGATGGACAGACGGTTTTCACCAACGTGACTAGCAGCCATGTTTGGTGACTGAAGTAGAAGAAAGAATTTGCAGTGAGAAGAGCTCATGTCCCACGTGACGGGTTTAAAACTCCAACATGGTTGACGTCACGTTACGCGAAAAAAGGTTAATGGTATAAATGAGCTGTATTTCAAATGCACTGAACTGCGATTTGGCGATTTGTAATTCTGCACCTGATCGCATTTAGAACACAAAGACCTTTGTTACGCAAAGTTCATGAGATGCCTCATGTTAAATTTATACATCAATGACATCATTTAAAGTATTTTCTTAAAAGAGAAAACAATTCATTACAATGTAAACCAAACAAACAAAAAATAAAAACAAAGGCAAAAGAAGAAGTTGTTTGTGGTAGCATAGAATGCCTATATACGGAACCGCTCTACATCATAAAGAATTTCCGCGAATCGTAAAATTTAACAAAGAAATATTGACAAATTTTAACGAGGCAGTAAATGAAAGATTAAAATGTTGAAGCCATCATAGCGATGCTTTATCTTTCTTGTGTAAGACAATTATTACAACTGAATGGCAAAGTTTTTGCGTTCCTATGCATTTAAATGATTATATTCGCTAAGCGATTTTTAAACGTAAAATGGGGGTGACAAAGCTTCACAAAAACAAACTAAGATGGTGCAGCACGACAAAGCAACTGATAAAACTATTAAACAGGATTGAAATGTAAAAATTACTAAATATATAGAAGTATATGCGATAAATATTTGTGGGCATCTAAATAATCACTTTTTGTAAAAATACCGTTCCTGTCATCTGCTGTTTTTGGAAAAAAGTAATCAGATCGACTATTTCTGTTTCGGAGACACAGATTCCTCCCACATTTAAGTCAAATACGAGCGTGTGTAAAAGATTTCGAAACAACATTAATGAGCACGTCCAACTTAGTAGAAGCCTCTTCTATAAAGGCAAAAATGTTTATATTTAAAACATAAACTATTTTTTGAAGAAAGCCAGAAACATCAAAAACCGTACTCAGGAAGGTGAAAAAAGGAAAAATGATAATAGGCGAAGGATCGCAACTTTGCAAAAATTAAATGCCTCTCCACATTGTTTTACCACAAACATTTGTAATCTACACCAGGCTATTCTCGAGACATCAATCAAACTCAGCGCTTAGATCTATTACTGCAGAGGTGATTAAAAACAACGATTTCTTACCACGACACAGTCGAATCTCAGGATAACCTTCGCCGAAAAATAAAAATGCATCTACTGGCCATTCCCCTCTATTTGAGCGCTATTTACTCTTGAAGTGTCCCGCGTAGAAGTTTGATTAGATCCAGTGTTCACTGCAGGTGATAGGCAATTTCTACCACGCGAACATCAAGACACCTGCTAGTAGAAGAGTGTTTCCTGACTTTGAAAACATTACTTATGTTTGTGTCACGAATAGCAAAGCGCCCACTAGAAAACTAAGAACGTTTATTTTAGAAGACGTTTTGAACAGGTGTGTTAAATGCATTGAGAGTAAGTTAGTGCACAGTCGCCCACCATGGTATTAATTATAAATAGTCTGGAGGAGAATAGCGTCAAAGTGCATTTAAATTTGATGTTCTAACAAAATTTCCCACCAAAGACTAGTGTGTGGTAGATAAACTTTTACTACCAGAGAATTCTAAAGCAGAGGATATGGTGCCATTCCAAAATATCACGTAAATAACAGACTACCCCGTGAGGTTCCCTGCTGATATATGAGCCAAAGTCGTATTACTAAATGTTGGTTCGGCCAACTTTCAACAGGCCTTTATATTTGAAAACAGTAGTAGGGACCATTATCACAACGAGCTTGTATTAGAATATGAGGAAAGTAAAAGAAGGCACGTTCGAAAGATTAATTTTTTCCATTAATGTAATTTTAATTCACAGAAATAATTTCAGAGCATTGTGCCGACGTTGTTGAGATCTATATTGTTATGAAACAGGTACAGTTGCTACCCATTCTTCTAACAGACTGATCCTGAAATGGAGACTTAAGATCAAAAATAATAAATATTAAACTACACAGCATGAAACACCTAACAACTTTGAGGCATGTAAGACTTGGTCATCCTACAAAAATTCATTTATTGTGTGCGTTTTTTTAGGAGACAATGTGTTTTTTGATTCAAAACAATGACAGAAATTCGTATGTTGAGACAATTGTTTGTGCTCCCAGTCTTACGACAGATCTATCAGTTTTCCTTCGATAAAATAGGTCGCGCCGACATTTATTTCTTTCATTTTCCTTTTGTTTGGCACATAGTTCTTCATGACCCGAGGATATTACTTTTCCTTTCGATAAATTGTCAATATCAGCGGCCAGTTTGATAAATAATTTAAATAAAAATGTGATACCATGTAAAAGCGACAAAACGACCTTGCTTTTAAGTCCATTTTAAGCAGTTTACTTGTGAAACAATTGCAAGTTCATATCCTTTTGATCTTAGGTTCGCTCTTGAAATGAAATTTGAAACTCTTGATATTTAAAGCAGTCGATATCAGTAAAGGTGTCTACAAACAGTGGTTTCAAATGATGATTGATACCGAAAAACCAAGAAAAGAGGCATAACGCTTGCTTTCGATTGATACAAGCCAGGTTCATTTCCTTTTTGAGCATTAGTTTCAGTCTGATTATAGGAAACCTTGAAAACTTCAGCTTTGCAGCCAAGTAATAATTATCATGAGCGACGGAAAAAAGACACAGACTCATAGCATAATCTTAACTCTTTCAAAATAGGGTAGACGACGGAAAGGAAGAAAAACAATCCATAGTTGAAAAACTCAGGAGTCGAGTCACGCTAAATGATAGCTTGTTTAGTTTTTCTCATTCTAAAGATCCTTTCAAAATTCAGTCTCCTTTGCGAATATTTTCACAATTTTATCGATTATTCCTTCAAGAAAATAATAATCGGGAACAAATCAAAGCCAAAGTTATTAGTGTCACTCAGTCTGGCTTTCTTGTTATTGTGTATATCAATAATTAAGGATCAAAATTAACCCTCAGCATTCCATAAACAGGAAACCAAAGTGATTTTTATATCCGTTTACTTATAAACATTCAAAATTTAAAACCCAGTTAGAAGAGAGTGACACTTCTACTGTCTTCCAAATAACAAATTAATAAAATCCTTGCACTCAAAGCAATTTTTCATCATAGATCATTTTGCTACCTATGCCTATAAAAAAACCTCGAAATATTGTACATTGTAAAGTGCGTTACCTGAGACCATACGGTGTTGCGGGCATAAAACATTAAGCTCGTGTATTTTCATTAGAGCGAAGTCAATTTGCATTACCTAAAAACTTTTCTTATATCTCGGAGAGTAAAGAACTCTTGGGCGATTTTCATAGTAGATGAACTTCTACAGCCTTAATATTTCTGAAGTAGCGTACTAGAAGAGAAATAATCTAAAACTTTCACTAACCGTTTACCAATCGACCGGAATTCGAGGCGGGTTTTTTGGCCGCATTCCAGAAATCGGTACCAAAACAGTGTTCTTGAAGAGAAATTGTAATGCTTTTTTCTACCCGTGTTTCATTTGTGTAATAATTGACCACTGACAGAACTCTCTGTTACTGAACGATGGGAACTGCTTTTCGAACCATCGGGTACGATAGCATCGCATCTCTCAAAGATAGATACGGTTTCGACAGCTCTAATTATTTTGAATCACTAACGTGGGTGATTAACTAACAGTCTTATCATCGAATTATGCAAATGACGTTTAAGATCACACGGCTTCATAAAGTCAGTCAAGAAAAGGAATTGCACTAATTAATTTTATTGTAGTTTACAATGTTTTATAGTAAACAAAACGCAATACTTTGAAATGGAAAGAAAAGAAAAAAGAAATAAAAACTGAAACTCAAGAGAACGAAACAATGTCAGATCAAGTCCGCTACCATGACAGAACCTGATTTTCATGAATTCGCAAATAAATCCAAGCACTCTTGAGGTGATGATGACTTTTTTTTAGCAAGTCCAATGGTGAGGGCTTTCCTTCATAATTAAGCTCAAAGCAAACATGGCATTAATGGTGTATTTTTAATAACTTTTATTTAAAGAGCTTTTTATCACAGGACCTCTGTAATTGTGTGAAATGAAGCTGGTGGCGGCTAATTGAGGTATCTCAATACACATTGCAGCGAACATGAATTTAACTCCAATTATAAGACCAAAAATTAAACTCAGTTATAAAATTTCAAGATATATCTTACGGGTTCTTGCAGATTCATTTTGAGATAACAATACTGTAGGCATTTTTCGTCTTCAAATATTTACTTGTAATAAAGGGAGAGATTAAAAATTCAAATTGCCAGATGCACTCTAAGGAGATAGGATGATATCATGTCGACGGTTTTCTCATTATCTTTCCTAATTATATCGCCAACTTTCAACAGTGATCACAGTACTCTCTAATTGTTCTTTTGCATTCAAAACCAAAACAAACAAATGTAATACAGCATTACTGAACGCGTAAGAGCAAAACAACTCCTGAAAACATTTTTGGCTCTCAGGGGTGCATCACCCATCCACAATATGAATATAGATGCATTTTTCCTAAGGCCACGGGCTCCTTTTCGTGCACTGTAAAATACGAGATCTACTTTTTTTTCGCATTCTTAAGCTGCACTTCAAGTTCACTAATGAGGGGATGATTTGACAAGAACACATGTCCAATTTTTTTGTGAAATTCCACATCGACATCGGCAAGATTATATTAATCCGTCTCGTTGAAAAAGTTTCCTTGCTAAACGGTAAAGTAAGGAGTTTTGCCTTGTCAAGTGCATTTATACGAGAAAAGGAATTGAAAATGTTTAAACGTTCTTCTCAAACAATTCTATGTGGCTGTTAAACTAAATTTGCTATTTCATTTTATCTACAAGTTTCGGCTCTATATATTCCACCACGTATCATGCAAAGGGAGTTCGTCCCCGACAACTTCATATACTGCTTTAGCAATATCAATTTGCAGCAGGCTCGTTTTAAACTACGTTTCAAACTAAATGACCAAGACTGCAAAGTCCAAAGGTGTGTTCCTGTAACCGTAAAACTTTAACATTTTTTCTTTGTTTACTTATCACATATTTTGGGTACCTTCACTAATAAATAGAAAAGAAGCAATTCGACGAAAAACTAGGTGCGTATACTTAACAGGACCGTGAGGGTACACTGATTCTAATTTTTTTCATCTTTCTTTCCATCGTTTTTCATTAATCGTTACTTACGCGCAGGCTCTGTACTTCTCCATAGAAAAATTGATTTGATTGAACAACTGACATACAGGAATCAATTCTTGAACCCGGCTGGTAACTTACATCGTTTTCTACAAATTTATCAGGATGAGGTTTGATGCAGAACTCTAAAAAGTAGGTTTGTTTTCAACTGCTTGATGTCATTTTAAATTTATTGCATATTTTCTGTTTCATTGGTTTCCATTAAGAACGATGAACAGAGGTTTGCGTGAAATTTGAGAGAAATGATAATGACACCAACAAACTGCTCTCCATTATTCTTGATGCACATCATCTCCAAAACTGAACATTTGTCGCTAGAGGACAGATCACTTTGCATGTAAATCCAAGGCTGCGTTAGTTAAACAAAACAAATTTTTTAGAATAATAATAATAAAATTTCACGCCAAAATATTCCGAGTTCGAGTCGATTACGGAGAGTGAGTGACAACATGTAAACCACTGTGAATCTGATTAGAAACTGGTTTTTTTTTCTTTCTTCTAAGACATCTAAAACGAAAATTGTTTGATGATGTTCATGATACATATAAATCAGCATGGAGGATGTCCTGATGTGCATCCCCACGTAATTCCTAAAAACACATGAATATGAATGTACATGGCACGCTTTTTCAAAAACTTGGCAATATGAAAACATGTATTAAATATATATACCTTTTCTTTTCCTCATCAAAAATAGGCACTTTTTGGCGAGAAAAGGAAATATGCGTATATTTCATATATATTTTCATATCGCAACGTTTTTGAAAAAGGGGTGACATTTATACATACATATATATATGTGTATGTGTGTGTGTGTATATTTTATTATATATATATATATATATATATCTTTTCACAGAAGGGAGAAATAAAAAAAAATTATCATCTTCATTCTGCCGGGCTTTTCACAACTAAAACGAGAACAGTCGTCGGAGAAAACGTTGATAAAAGATACTAGCTTAACGGCAAAAAAAAATAATATGGAAAAAAGCACCCACACGAAAGAGGTTTGGTTCGAAGTTTTTCTTTACATGCACTTTATTCGTATTTAACTCTGTTGCGATTTATCGAATAGCGCCGAAAGAAATCTCTTGTGGCCGCTATTTAAAACAATGTTATTGTACCAGAAGTTTTAAAGGTTTGAACTCTTTAAGGGTTAATTTTCTTACCAATTCAGTAGCAAAATGAGCAGTTTTTCCATTCTTTTTAGTCTTTTATTAATACTTGTGCGATATTTTCACCAGGCATCACCAAAGAAAACCGACGGAGTTTAATTAATGCAACTTACGTTTACATTTACTCAATTTAAAAAAAAATTGCTCTCTGTAGTGATAGCAAATAAGGTGATCTCTAAGTACTAGATGAACAATAGGTCTCCGTGGGAAAATAGCAATGTGAGCTTCGTACGAAGCTCCTTCAGTCTAATTACAAACCACTTTCAGAAGGATATGCGCTACGATTTATATATCCAAAATTAGAATTTTTGATGATTTTTTATCTCCAGCTGAGAAGGAAGTCCGCAGTTCAAGTACCACAGAACTATCCCCTAAATTTTTCTTTCAATCCGCTGTGTGAGACCAATAGCATTTCGTCGACTAAGTATCTGCGCTTTCACATCTTTAGGGTCAATTTTTCCTTAAACATTGTATTCTTATGAAGAAAAGCTACTGGGAACATTGAAAATATTAACATTGGTAATATGTGACGAGTATATTTATATAGAGCGTTTGTTTTTTGCCACCAGAATGGCTTCGGGCAATACACTTTAGTTTGCAAAATTTTCGAAAAGCTTTTAAAACAAACATCGATTCAATAACAGACAGTCTAAGACCAAATAATAACGTTGATCAACTAAAAGATATCATGGTGTAACCATGACAACAACAAGGCTATTTTTCATTCGAAAATCTAAGATGGTCATAATATATCGTTATAGCTAAATACAGCAAAGTATTTTAAAGACCAAATAATTTACGAGAGGGGGATCAAAGACGTTAACATCTACGTATGACTACTATCCGTGGAAAACTCACGAAAACTTACGATAACCTGCTTGCTTTTGCTTACAGATAAAAATACTGCGAGTAACCTATTTTGGTTTCCAAGACGAGTATGTGAAAATGAATCGATCCCTTCCGACACAACCCGAATGAAATAATCATCATCTCATGCTAAAACAATGTATCAAAGAAGTCATTGTTACTCTCATAATGAATAAAACTCGTAAACTAAAAACCCTGCTCTCTTCTATCTGAGAAACGCATTAGATGGAAAAAGGATAAAGCATTTTTAACCTTTTTTCTTCACTCAGTGGAGCCTTCTCTTCAATCAAAGCTTATTGCAGAATTTAGCCATTTTGCGAAATTTTCCTTTTTTTAAACTGAAACTTTTTGTCTCCTAATCAAAGTTACGAGATAACAGTTTAAGGCTAACTTACATTCTTCCAGTCAGTTTTAAAATCAACCAAGTAGTCTAACTCATTTTGATGTTTCCATCTTCATGGCAATCAATTCTGTCGTCACAAAAACTTGTAAAGGAAACGAACTGAATGAAAAAACTTAGCCTAAACATTAAATACTCCTCTATCAGTGGTCGGATTTAATTACCTTTCAAAACACCAAGCAATAAGGCCTCCTGGAGAACAGAGCTTGATATTTTCATAACACGATCACGCAATCATTACTGAGGGACAGAAACGTATACGAGTCAAGCCAATTTGATCAAAAATTACCTTCCTATGGCTTGATTTAGGTGCAATAACAAAGCTAAGCTAAGTGTTGATCTATGAGCCTTTTTGCACGAGGCCGGGTTGATTTGTAACCCAGGTCGAGTTACCGCAAAGAATACTACTGAAAAATATACATCATGTATATTTTTAGCATTCTTTGAAATGATTTCACACGAACCTGAGTGTCTAGACAGTTGTAGAGGATGTGGTTTGCTTCGAGACTGACACAGGCCTGTCTTTCCATCGACTTAAAAACTAGATAACATGAGCAATAAAGGAAAAATGCAATGTTGAGTAGGTCGGAATGGAAGTAAATCGTAAAGTAAAAAAAAAAAAAAAGAAACCCGTTTATCTGAGCACAAAAGGCCTGGTTAGCTAAGGGCCAGTTTTTACATGAGAGCGTTTTACAAATCTCAACCCCTTCTGCCACTTCATTCCGCGTCTCGACAAGGGTTACCCAGCAAAGAGGGCTAACTCGGCTTTGCGGCTTTTTTCACGAAAACACTTCTGAACATTGGAATGACAAGGCATTACTTTTCGAGGTGATTCCACCCGGCTTTATAAGTAACCCAAGGTTGTGTAAAAAGGTTTCTAAAGTGTCATTTCCAATTTTTCTTGTTATTATAATCAGCCATCAAAAATGTGGTTGATCCCACGAAACCTTGCATTTTAAGCGACTAGCGATCATTATCATTTGGTAATTTCATAGCTGAATGCTTTTCAATTGGAAAAAAATCGTTCACGACCAAACAAAGAGGGAATGCAAAGTAAAATCTTAAGATTCTCTCAATTTCAGGTTAAATATTGAAATTGATACGGAAAAGAAGGTTTCTAAATAAATAATAAGAAATCAACAGGAACAATTTTCGCGCGAAGTGTGGTTGAGGCAGCTCAATAGTAGGTACCTTGAACAGAAGTACTTACGATTTTGAGTTTAAATTCTATATACCTACACTCAAATGAAACATTAGACAATCAACCGCAATGAATCGTGCAGTCCAATTGTTTTTATTATGATTAAAATGTAGAACGTGACATTTCTGTATTGAAATAAATGTGCTATCGTTACCGACAATTTCGTATTTGGGGAAGCCGAATATTTCGCGGATATCTCTTCCGGCTCAGTATTTGTAATATAACGAACTGCAAAAGAATTTGAGTTTCCCTTAAGTAAACTAATTTTGATCGCGGTGTTTCTAGTGTCTAATGCTTAGTTGAGGGTTTATTCTATTGCATAATTCTGCCCATCATGATTTGCATACCTTGTGTATGAGGTTTGCGGGATTTCGTACTGCGACGGGAGTACACAAACTTCTGCCGGGAGAAAACAAACCGCTTCATCAGAGAAAAAGTAAAATCTTAAAATCATCAAAAAAGTAACAAACAGCAATCTCGAGGAATAACATATTCCTCATTTTTGAAATTATGTTGATGTAAAGCAGTTGCTTCGCATCAACTGTTTTAATTTGTTCATTAAATCGTCAATCAGTAGCTTCTGGCGTTGAGTATTTGCGTTGTGAAGTTGGATATGAGGGTAGATTTGTACATGTAAACCACCCTTAAGCATACCACGATGGGAATAAGGTGAAATAAAGGTATATCTGAAGTGTTATCTTCAAGTAAACCCAAACAACTTACCCATTGAATATTAAATCCAACAGCAACATGTGACAAAGAAGAGAAGCGAGGCGAACATAAAACCGGGTTACAAATGACTGCCAAACGTAACAGTTTATTTTCTAGTTCCTAGATCTTCGGGCTTACCGGCGGTCCAAGTCGAAGTCCGAAGAAAAACTGAGGTAGAGCGTTTCCGTTGTTTTCACACGAAGACATCGCTGCGGCTTCGACACTACCACTTTATCACAAATGAACAAAAAAAACTAC
Source organism: Pocillopora verrucosa (assembly GCF_036669915.1). Taxonomy (NCBI): domain Eukaryota; kingdom Metazoa; phylum Cnidaria; class Anthozoa; order Scleractinia; family Pocilloporidae; genus Pocillopora; species Pocillopora verrucosa. Next base: position 21,971,445 of record NC_089325.1, on the reverse strand, counting down.
TTCGCACGAGTTTGTAAAACCCTAATCCTTCAGAACGGCAAAATAAATTGTTCTTTAAGTATATGAAAGGTACATTTAGCAACACGTGACCAAAGTTGTTATAACATACAGAGTCTCCTTGTTAATTATATGACCCGTTTTTCAAGAAATATTGCATTTAGCATTAATGTCCAGCGGGGAGTAAAATGGTTGACTGTCACCGACTTGTTGATTGAAAGTGGATTTCTGCGGCAGGTGCAAAGGAAGAATTTTATGAAATACTTATTCGAGATTACTTGAAGCCAAAATAATCACAGCGAACGCTTCCATCAGTTTGAAAACACGAGTTTAAATGTTTATGGCGCGAACGACCGATTGTTGGTCTCAATGATTTCCAAGAAGAAGAGAGAAATAATATGTGAGTTCAAGTAGCGGTCGATCATACTGTGAAAGATAATAAAAAAGATTAGTGGAAAGGGCTTTTTCAATTTCTTGAAGTGAGATTTGATCATCACAAAGAACGGCCGGAGGGGGATTCTGTACCACTATCAGAATGACATATACTGACCATTTCCTATCAAGGTTGAACGTTTTTCGACTTCCTTACTCCTGATATCACTGGCTCTTCATCTCTCGCTTACTTAAAAGAAACTATTTAAATTACATTTTCCCAACAACTATTAATTCCACTATGGACTATGACATGACTTGCCGACACGTCGTTTACTCTATCTGTTGTCTACTTATCTTGCACCGCTTTTGAGACATGCATTAATGGTTTTTATTGGGTTTCCTCGCCATTAATATATACATCTTCATATATATTTTTTTTGTTTGTTTTCTATAGCAATTTCTGTAAATTGTAGTAATATTACAAACGCCAAACTTGCACCCATTTCATGCACGTATATATTCTACTGTCTCTTACTACGCGAAAGCAATCAAGACAGTTTCACCAGCATTCAGTAAAGCCTACATCACGAGATCTAACGATTGGAGAAAACACTGTCCCAAAACATCACTTCATACGCTTGCAGTAGACGAACTGCACGTTTAATATCACTGTAATGAACTTTCTTGAACGTGCCTTTATCGGCCTCAGCGTTATAAGCCTCAATAGCCTTTATAGCTCCGTCGTCTAAATCCCCACTACCAAAGAATCGAAGGAACTCCAGGTCTTCTTCTTTCATGTGGTAGTTCTTTTTCAGTGCATCTGCGAGACGCGAACACATTCGTCCAAAGGCTGGGAAATTAACCGCAATGGCTGCTGCAATCTGCGGAGCTTCGCCATAATGGACTAGACGACACAAATACGACGGATAAGCTTGGGCTTCGGCCCGAGGCTCATAATCTTCCAGATGTGAATCTGAAAGCTTCATAGCTTTTGCCATGCTGAGAAGCTTGTCAAAAGCTATCTTCTCGCCTGTCAAAAAGAACTGGAAATACTCTCGAATGATCTCATTGGCGTTGAACCTGGCCACTAGGTGCTCCATACTTCGAGTGTCAGAGGCTATTATGTGATACTGTTCGCAGAGAAGTCGTTCCACAACTGTCAGAGGGAGTGTTCCAGCGCTCGCTTCCTGGACGACAGCATGGCTTCTTAGCCTTTCTTCAGTCTCCACAGAGAATGGCTCATTTCTCAAAGAGGCCAGAATTTCTTTGGCAGATTTGTTGGCCGCCATTAAGGGCGAAATAGAATACGAGTTGCACTTATACGCCGTAGAGCTTCTAAACTTCCTAAAGGAAAAAGAAAAAGAAAAAATATATATAACTTTTAACAACAGTTCCCTACTCAGTTAAATCTCCCTGTCAAACTGGCTACATATTATCCCAGCAGGGTAGGTTCAACGTCGAAAAATTACGTTTTGTCATAACAAGTTTGAACATTGTAAAGCTGTTCTTTTTTCGTCGGAGCAGTCACTTTTTGAAAACGAGCAGACAACTACTAACTATTAAGTGTTGCGTTACAGTCACAATGAAAGTCACATTCAAACAACATGTAGGAGGAATGATTTCGTTGTATCACCCTTAGTCACGCATGAGGAGCCATTACCATACTGCCAGAGGACTAGAATTACAGTTGCAGGGTCGCATTATGGGATCATTTCGACTAAATTCACCATAAAAGACATTTAAAATCGTGTTTTTGAAGATACTGGGAGCATTTGGCTAACAACCACAAAAGTGAAATGTATTTTTTAACATTTTTATTCCATGCGTCGTAGTGCGTGACAAAGGTTATATTTTACTTCATCTTGAATGAACTTTGTATCAGCATATATGTTTATAAACCTCGCAAATCAATACAATAACAATCGCTTGCCAACACGGCAAAGCAAGAAAACTAAAAACGGCTAAATGGCCATGAATCAGCCGAAAAACTCATGCGAAGGGACAAATTTTTACTGAAGATAGTTTTGTTTTAGTCCAAAACAAACACAGATTATTGGGTTGAGAGTGCGACCGTCCATTCTCACAGAAACCTAACATTTCACCCATAGCACAACATAAACATATTCACACATTTATGGGGGCTCATTGTGCGAGCTTTCGCTAGCGCTACCTCTGCTATTGTTGAGAAGATCTGTTGGATATAATTATTTTGGCCTCAGTCTAATCGCCGAAAGCTCGCGAGTTCTAGATCAAGGCAATTACTTAGAGCACACAATTTTCATCTTGCGTGCTCCCTAACGAAATTACGAACAAAATAGATGATGTTCATAGATTTAGGTATAAGCGAGGGATGGAAAATGCTGGCTAAAGTCAAACAATCTTACCTTCCTTAGCTTTCGTCACTTGGGAAGCAAGGTCAATACACGGTACAGTAACATAGAGTCAGCGGTAAAACAATAAATCTATTTGGCGTCATATATTTCATATGACGAATACTCAAGGCCTAAAGAAAAATTATTTACAAATCCAAGAAGAAGTGGTTTTTCATCTCGAATTGCACGCGCGTTGCACGCGTAAAGCGCAAATTATTCGCGCAAAGCATATAGTTGTACGCAGAAAAAATACACTCAATCGCATGTAGAATGTCGTGCAGGGTGCGAAATTAGTTTGAAAGGGCGAAGATATTTCTTTTCAATTCCTGATATTTTTCCTTTCTATTGAGGGAAAGATGATTTTAAAATTAATGACCACATGGTCGGACCAATGATTAATTTTAATAACATTTGGTTAACGCGGTAGGTACATTCTTGAGTGTTCGACGATTTTCATGGGATTGTGAAGCAAAAGTGTGATTTGAAAACGAATGAAGAATGATCACTTCAAACTGGGGAGAACCACTAGAAACGTTCCAGAGTTACTGTTTGTAATCCGCAAAATAATATCCGATGTGTTGACGAAATTTGCTAATGAATTATCTACTTTAAAAATGTTTTGTGTCCTTTACGTTAGTGTTAAGGAACAATTCCTTCTCCGTGCTCTCTATTGGCAGCATGACGGAGGGATGAGTTCACAAGCACATGTGCCAAAAGATCAGCAGCCTGAAAGAGAGAATGGAAACGTAAGGCTGATTTCTTACGCTTCTGTCTGGACACTCGTTGGGATATTTTGAGATATATCTTTTGACTGATTATTTAGCTTAAGAGTGAAATATTTGCTCGTCCATCACGAACTACCTCAGTCCATAAGCATGTTACCATATGAACGCTGCTCTTTCTACCGTTCGATGTGTGGCTTTTTCTGCTGTTATTCCCCTCCCCTCTCCCACGCCTCCATTACCCTGCAGCCGTGAAACCCATTTGGGATATCTGAAAAACTGTTGTCACACATCGTTTTTGAATACCCATTTGGGAAATTAGTGAACTGAAAGTGAAACGATCGATTGTGGGAGTAAGATCAGAGAATTACTGGTTAAATACGATTCAATGTCTGTTGGTTACAGCAAGTACCCTCATTGTATGACACGAAAGGAGAAAGGGAGAGGGAGGAGGTGAGAAACGTTCTAAAGATGAGCATATTTTACGAGTCTTGCGGTTCAGAACATGATAAATAAAGTCTGCTCTTCCACTATTTGATAAATTAGGGTAGCATTGCTTTCACTGGAAGCGGCTTGCACGGTAGCATGTAAATAAAAATTTTTAAAACATGTTGATAGTCAAGTTACCTCATTGATGGAAAACAGGCAGTTTTCATTGCTATCACCACACAAGAAAGATAGCATGGCGTCCGTAAGTGGCAGTTTCTGGAGGGCGTCTATAAAATCTAAGAAATTGAGACCGATTTAAAGTGTCATACAGGTGTTCCTTGAGATTTTAACATGATTTTTTGGAAACTTCATGCAAGTTGCAAGAACGCGCCATAGCTTTGTAACTGAATAAAGGACCGTGTGAACAACCAAACCTACCAAGGATGAAATCATGGCAACAAAAAAAAATGACCGGTGTCATGCCTATTAATTACCAAGTCTAACTTATTGATCGTGTCACAGTAAATAGATCTATAGCCAAAGTGAGGGCTAAAAGGAAGAGTTAATGTATATTATACTTTGTAAAGGTAGAGAAATACGGGTAAAGAAAAGGTGAGGGCTTACATATTTTAAGGTTAGAGACATAATTCCAAGAGAAAATATCGTTATATATGAAATGTCTGAAAAGGTGGTGCTGTTATACATTTTCTAGTTTTTAGAAGGCTTAATTAGATCTTTGGTCAATAAATGTGGCTGATTCTAATGGTAAACTAGATTGATATGCAGTGACATCTTTAGATAGTGAACAGAGACCTTCTCTTCTTATTTAGGGATGATTGCGTGGAGGCCCATTGATCAAACAACTATACTCGAGTATAAAAGGTTATAAATCAGTATAACACGAGAAAACAAAACCGAACTAAAATGATTAATCTCAATAGGACACACGCCTAGCTTTAGGACTTTTGTCAAGTATAGGATACGTTCCTCACTAATGGGAATTTCACACGAAATTTCTGGAATTTTTTTTGTATGTAGGAAACGCCTTCTGTCTCTCAGGAAACTCTGAGATGTGAATAGTAGAGATCGGCTGAGAAATTTCGATAACAAGGCAAAGGTATCAGTTAAAGGCTCTCTTTTTGAAAATCCTTGAAACGATGGTCACTTAATTATTTATAAACTCAAGGCTAAGTTATATTTACCTGTCCGAGCTAAGTTCTCGTTATGTCCTAAGTAGTTGACGGCTTTGTGGAATCGTCCTTGCTTGAGCAAAGAACCCAAAACCTGTAAAACGACATTTAGAAACACTCTAAAGGGTACTAATGTCGAATAGGAGCAGCAGGAAAGAAATTAATGAAATCGATGAGAACTGAGAGAAAAAAAAGGCAACTTCCTTGATAAATAATTTACCCCCCCCCCGCTGAGTTGATCCACCTGTGTAACCATAGGTGAGGAGGTAGCAGGAATTGGTTGACACTTTGACACTAATCCAAGATGAAATGTTAAACTTGGGTTTATTGGATATCAGAGCTAACGATCTGTGGTGTCTAATCTTTTTAAAAGAACAGCTGAGCGAAGAAAATGTAAATGATATTTAAGTATGTAAAAGACTGGCACCTGTTAAGAAATTTACAATAATCATGGATAGCTCAATCACTCTCCGAAAAACTCGACTCCCAAAGATAATTTGGTTTTTAAAACAACTGAGTTGATAATGTAAATTGGCCACCGTAAAGAGTTCAGTCAGCTTTAAAAACTCTTAACTCTTAAAACTCTTGTCCAATTTACATGATCAATTCAATCGATAAAACCAATTATCTCGCTATACATTTGAACCCCCATCGACTCAGTAACATCGTTTCTTTGAAAACTTACCCCTTTATTCTATACCTAAACAATGTTTTTTATTTCAGGTGCGACAATTGTCCAGTTACCTCTTTATGAGCACCAACATTTTCGAACACAGCTTCAGCAAGTCCAGTTAATCCACAGGTACAACTGGAACAAATTCAGAAAAGAAAAAAACAAAACAAAAAAATAAGAAACAAGGTTGCTAAAGATATTCTTACGTATCTTATAAGTTTCGATCAAATGTTTAACTGAAAAAAGGTGTAACAACATGAGAGCTTTAAGGAGGGCTTGCGTAATTTTGGCAGCCAAAAGGCTTCCTAAAATTTAGATTAATAAGACTTTTTTTCATTGAGTTTTTAATTTTTAGTTTTTTGTTTCAATCTAGTGCAGAGACACGAACAATCCTGTAAGATAATAATAGTAACAAAAGTTACTACTATTAATATCATTATCCTGAATATTATTACTGTCATAGTTATTGGTAGTCTACCTGTTATTATTATTATTATTAGTATTATTACAGTTATTATCAAATATTATTATGGTAAGTTAAACAGCAACTGGTCCTGGATCGATTCAAACCGAGCAAACAATAATAAGAGCAAGGTCCTATATCGAATTCAGAAATGCCATAGATGAGCTGAACAGATTTCTTAATTTGTAATTCGTGTTAAACTTTTCCTTACTTGTTCCTCTTTGGCTCTTTTTCACTTCCTCGGTGTTTTTCATCTTACTGTTTAATCAATCTTCCTGTTTAATTATATTTCCATAGATGTGCGAGCTCCACAGATTTCGTAATTTATAATTCGTGTTAAATTTTTCCTTACTTGTTCCTCTTTGGCTCATTGTTACTTCCTCGGTGTTTTCTATCTCACTGTTTAATTAATCATCCTGTTTATATTGCGCCTTTCAAAGTAACCGACACGTTTGACACATTGGTAGTGAATACATGGACTGCCGCATGTTTATGAGTTTACGTCACCTTTTCGTTTTAAACTAATTATCCTGAATCCAAACAAGCCTTTAATCCCAAGATACCGGTGCTTTACTCTATATCTTGCGATTATGACAACAAAGCATGAAGTTTCAGTAAAAACAAATTTCAGGTCGCAAAATTTCAATAGAGTTAAGTCCTTGTCAAGCCAATTTGATCTGAGTGAGATTAACCTAAGGAAAGATCAACGCAACTTTGAGCAAAAAAGTTGACAAAAGGTCTTTAGTGATTTCATAATCAGGGTCTTACGCAGATAGAACAATAAGGTTTTCCAGCTATGAATAGAGAGAATTCTTTATTTTGATAAGGATACTACTTCAAATTTAATTTTATAGATGGATGGCAATGGTTAATCGCACAAAATCCGTCTCTAGTTCTACAGTTATCACGTTATCATCAACACGCGACAGTTTAATTGTATTGCTGCCAAAGCCAGGTTACATCTTCATTAAAATTCCTCAGATCCGTACAGCAACACCAGTTATACGATGCCAAAATGAATTATCTTGTGTCTTCTCATTGCTTAGAACGTCTTGTGTTTAGCAGATAAGTTTTCGCACGGAATTTCTGGGGTCCATGAGTGCACTTTATCCAGCAACGTCATCATAATGGAATCGATAAATCAAACAAAAACAGGAGGAACAGCCTATAAACAACTAAATGCACACCAATATTAATCTGAAGACCTAAAAATGCCAGGTCAATAACAACTTAAAATGCAAACTTTCGCATGTAGATATTTTCATTTTGCTTTCTCTTTGCTTTCTTTTTGCTTTGCTTTGAGACACAAATAAATGGAAAAAAATAGGTGATCAAAAGGAAATTCACAGCAAAAAAAACTGGGCCGTAGATTCGTCACATCACGGTGATATAAAAATCCATCGAACAAACCCTGTGATGTGATGATCCAAATCATCCTGAAAACTATCATGTTAGCATTGATATTTTAAACAAAACTGATTCCCAAAATTTTCATTGACGAGACAATCGGTCTAAAAAAGTCGCGAATAGCTAGTCTCTACTTCATAATAAACAGACCCTTAGTCACAAATCCGTCTAATTCACTCTACCACATGTGTGGTAACTACATCATCAGCTGCACGTTCATGATTTCACTTCAATTTAATGAGCCTTAATCAAATAACCTTTTTCACCCTATATCTCACGATCTCGTAATACTTCTATACAGACTCCAGGGCTACACTTCAATAACTCAAGTCCTATGGTCAAATTTCTGCCAAAAAAGGGATCTATGAAGACCAATTATGTCTGTGGAGCCAACAAAAGATGGAAAAAAATTTGTTAAGTCAGCTGAAAAAACTTTCAGGCTAGTGGAACAATGAAATTTTTCAATATATTAGATAGATTTCTTTAGTACGGGGGGTAACTCCTTCAGAATACGAAATTCCTGTAGTCGAAGGAGAACTATGGTTTGGCGGCTTCAGGCTTAAAATAGTTCTTCAGCTGTTCTTGTAATCATCACAACACCACGACATTGTTTCTCTTCCAAAGGCAGGTTCCATCTAAGATAAGCCCTAAAATTATATAATGGTTCTACAGCACCACGTGTTCAGCGACTGAGAGATGAAAAGGGCTCAAAGTGCTTAAAAATAATTGTAACTAGCGCATCACTGACCAGATAACATCATTGCAGCAAGTGCTAAACAACAAACAAAAAAAAAACTCCCAAATGGCAGGTTTAGTTAGAATTATAAAGATGATCTAAATACGTGAAAACGAAAGCAAAGACAAAAATGCTTAAGAAAAAAGAAAAAAAATCATCGGCAGAGGGAGACCTTTGAGTTGTCTGTAAAAGATCTTCAAATATCATATCATTAAGGTAGTGCACTAAACGAAGTCTATTGCTGTCTTCATAAGTATTTCCACGGAGGCTACCACGGAAGGTTAAGTTTTCAAACACACACACACCAGGCTCATGAAAACATTAAGTAAAAGAACAATAAAAAAATCGCCTCTATTGAACGAAAGATTGAACAGAATTCTTACGCATTGTGATTTTCAAATCAGTCAACTGATCACTAGATGCAAATATACTTACACTTTCTATTTGGCATTAACCCAGACCCACTGACCCGGTGATACGTGTGACGTCGATAGTAGATTTTAAATTAACTGTGATGAGATAACTAATCCCGTTAGTTACAAAGCTTCCGTAAGAGTGAATAAATCACGGATAATGTGGGTTATTCTGGAATAGAAGATTCGAGTAGGGAATCAATTCCTATCATGCAACTAATGACTTGGAGATGGATGTCCAGGGCATCCAATTTTGGGCTAAAAATTGTAGCTAAATTTACCTAACTGTCATCAATGTCTGGTTTAAGACTGATCCATCATTTAATTACATATGTATACGTGATCAGAATTTCTTCAGTTTTTTCAGGTTAACATATGCGGAATATTTAAAAAAATTAAGCTTTAGCTATACAAAATGTCCATGAAGGTTTCAGATAACATTCTCAAAACGCAGGCTAGTCTTGTTTGGTTTTATATCAAAATTTTCTTTGTATAGTCAAACATTAGAATCCGTAGGTGGATTATTTTACAACTTTCTTCATATCAGTCATCAATGTCCAGATAATGCGCAGTCGGCTGACAACTGACAACCCCTTTAAAATTTGGCACGATTTGTATCAAAGATGGGCAGATCAAAATGTGTTATTAGTGCTTCGATCATAGTTATAGGACAGTTAGGATACTTTCTACTATTGAAAGCTATCACTTTTATTTCATGATGTTGGTGTACACTGAGACAACCTTCATTGAGACCTGGCCAGAGCAAAACGAAAGGAACAAAAGCTGCGCAAATTTCCAAACCAAAGCATACATTTGAAATAAAAATTGCTGTTTTTTACTCCCTTGCATGATGCATATAGAAACGAAACATCTTAAAGGAGAAGCCGGGTAACATTTCACAAGGCTCTCCTGCAGAGAAATAGGTGGGTGATTGAAACAAAAGGCAGACAGGAAATTTTCTTTTTGGGTGTTTACTCTATTAATTGTTGTCCATACATATTTTAGCAATGACTCTCAAAGTGACCTTTAACCAACAGCCACTCAACTAGACGTCAAAACTTTGATTCAAGTACCGAGAGAGCTACGTAAACTGATCTCAAAATGCTGAGGCAGTAACAAAATTAAAATTCACATCACATACTACTGTTGTAAACGCATACTTATAAAAAAGGCTTTTAGAACGAGTGTTTTTTTTTTTTTTTTACTTTTTGGTGTCTTTTGAAGAGCGCAACAGGAAAGAACCACGAGTCGACCAATATCTAAACACAATATAAAAGCCTCACATCGCTGAATAACGATAACTACTTTTTAAGAACGCCGAGCTGATTAAGTTTGATGTCATTCGGCTAGACAATTTCCGTGTGGCTAACAACTCAATTAAACGTTACTTACAATCTTGCAATGCATATCATATCGGAGAAATATTTTGTTGAAATATAGTCGTTGCAAGACTAGTTCAAAACAGGATCTATTATGCAATAAGTTCATGGACAACAACCTCTGTTATCGAGCGCGAAACCTCTCGAATTGGTTCATAAATTGGATTATTTGCGCAACGCATTAAAGTATTTTTATAATCATTCCGTATCTTGCATTCGTAACGCTTTTTCTATTCTGAAATAATTTTATCCAAAAAAAAAAAAAATATGAAAGGGTTCCGCGCAAAATAATGGTTTTAAAGCGAAATCACATTTTTTTTTCGCAGTAAAAATCAATGTTTTGTTTACAGTCGGTTTTTAGACAAATGTCATCTGTTGGTCTGCCCGATAATGTCGTTTGAGAGAGCTCCTGAAAACTTTTTCTCAATTCCCTTTCTGAAATCTGCGTTTTTTCCAGGCTATAAATAACAGGGTTCAAGGCCTTGGTTAGGGGACGAGCATAAAGCGAGAGTCCTGAACCCATTTCAAGACTTCTGACAATACGGCTGTTCTCGCTGTGACGGAAAATCATCGGAGTTATGAGCAAAGGCAACCAGCAAATGATAAGACGACGATTGACGAACCCACATGGTTTTTTGCTGCTATATTTTCCTTTTCAATCTTTTTTTTGAATCTCTCGTTGATATGCTTCCCCGTTGCTTAGGCGATGAGCCTTGCATGATTGCGGAGCGATTGAATAAATTCGCACATAGATCGGAATTTATGTACGAACAAGAGTGCAATTCACCATAGTACATGAAAAACCGTGATATGTTGAATAGATTCGTACGAAACCACTCGGTATTCCCAGCGCCAAAGACCGACCCAAATAGCGCAGAGGAGGAGAGATGCGCTCTTGAATTTGGCTCCTGAGCTGGTACTGGCATTGGTTAACGATGGCTATGGTAGCGGGATCGATTGTCACGACAGACTAAGTTGTGCTGATTGATGCCGAGAAGGGAGACAAATGAAAACATCTTCGTGTTGTTGCCGTTATGTTGTACTTATGTGGCAACCATATAGGACACACTGCGTTCATGGGCTGCTGAAACGACACAACCGAGGAGACTTGGCCGCTGCTAACTCGTTATGAACGGTTAGAGACTGTGTTAAGTTGCCGGCTACGCGCTATCACAACGACCGACGGAGCCACATTGCCCAAGATAACCGGCCCAGTGACTAAAAAAAAACGTTCACGCTAAGCGAGGAAATAACTGTTCAAAACCATTGAGGTCCGTTGTGTAAGACCCATTCCCCCCGTCATGTTTTTTTCCTAAACGAGAGCCCTGTTTTCTTGGAGAACACCGTCTGGTTAAAGAGAGCTGCTGGAGCCAAAGCTTGACTGGTATTACAGATTATAGGACACCGCTATTTTATTCTCGCCAGCTTCCGCAATGTATCTTTGTCCTGACAGTTACGTGACGTTTGTAGCAGTTGAAAAGAAAGGACATATTATGTTCGCCAACTGGATCGAAATTATTCCAACTCGCATCCATGGATACTCGCGCTCGCTGTGCATCGCCTGGTCCTATAAAACACTAATCGTCGGACGCGAGATAAGCTTACTGAAATACGACTCGTCCATTAAAGAGATTAACCTCTAACACATTGTGACCGCATCTGAAACAAGATTCGAGCTTTCCTTTGGGCTCCTCTTGAGCATACTAATGAGAACTCAGTTGCAAAGCCATTTATTAAAATGTAGAGCTTCAACAACTAATGATTTGTCAGCCTATGATGCGCAAACGGTTTTAGGTTTACCTTAACCATTAATTTTCACATAGGGGCGGCATTTGCACCTGCCATGGAGCTTGAGGAAAATTGAGAGTTTATTTTACCTCGTAACCCGAGTAAAATATTTTACGTCGAGGATAGAAAACATATTTTCTTTTTAGACAAACGAACTTTCTTGCTTTTGCAAAGGGTGAAGCAGAATTTCTTCGGGGATTATGTTTGAAAATCCTCAAAAAACTATGTTTATGGACTTTTCAGACGCCTTTCAGTCTTTGGATGCGTGGTTAACCATAACAAATATCAGGTCGCTAATTTATTTGCGATGCAAAAGCCAAAACTATGTCCAACACTAAGGTGTTTTTGCAGTTTCTATTTTGCGCTGATATAATGAGCCAAAAGTTGTTGATAATCATGACAATTTTTTTCAATGGAAGAGTAAGATTTGTCCTACGATTATATCAGGTCTTTGCCGCCAGTTTTTCGAAAGAATGAAAAGGTGTATAAGTAACATCATTGCAACCCTGAGGGCACGCTCCGAGCTTCAACAGACTCATAATAATGCGAGTCCCTCTCTCAAAACAATGTGACACTGGAAAATAGACACAGAAACCTCAGCAACACTTCTATTTTATGAAACTTAACGACGCGGTAAGAAAGAACTTGGTGTCAAAACGCCTTATTTCCTCGTACTTCGTTACTGACAAATATTTGAGCCTCGAGAGGAGATGCACTGGCCTCCTACTAAGTTCTTTTTTGACAACAAAGTTGAAGAGTAAACAAATTTTAAATTTCGACGTGCTGTAGAGAAACTCAACATGGCCATGGGCCACGAAATGCGACCGAATCATTGTTTAACTGAAGTGCAGACTTACCTTCCATTATGCTACGTCTTAACTTTTGGATACGAGACATTCTTGATGATTTGTACAACTCAAACAAACGGAAGAAGACGACGATATAAAAGCCCATAAGGTTATGTTTATGCTAGTGTTCACGTATGTATTAGAAGAAACTGGTAATTTTTTCCTCTTAAACTTATAATATACATTAAAGCGAACTTCATCCGAAACTTTTCCTTTATCTCGTACATTTCCTATAAGATATTTTCTTTTCTTATTCACTTTGGAAACCAATTAAGACGACTTAAGGAATTGAATGAGAACAAAGCAAATATGTCCAACATGCCGCTCGATCAAGTTGTCTACACGTGCCACTTTGTGGTCTGTTTTGTTTTCCCTTGGTTTCTCGCATGGCTTAAAATTTGAAACAAGGAAATTGTGACAATTACCTTTTCACGTTATGCCCTTGAGTTAATCACAACACAGGCGTAACCACAAGACCTCTCTTTCTTGTCGGAGTTTGGCCCTTTTAACGGTAACTGTTTTTCAATATATCCGTGAAAACTGCTAAAATATGGCCCACCAATTGCTAAAAAAAAAAATAGAACCGGAAACTTGCGATGTCAATTGAAAATTAGACTTAGAGACCCAAATAAGGAAATAAGTGATCACGTTACATCTCACAAAGCATCAAACGGATGTTTTAATTTTAGTTTTCCATCGTGGTGAAAGCGCTACCAACGCAAAAAAACTCGGAAATGCTATGAATACTTGCTAGTTCTAATGCACGGAATTTCACTACTTTTACGTACAGAAACCCTTAGAACAGCATTGTTTTGACTGAAATCTTTTTTGTTGTCATGAAAAAGCATCTAATAATGCATTTTTGTTTTGATGAGACTTTTTGGAAAGAAAACTGTTACGAAGAAATTACACTTGAACTGTCTATCTTTTATTAAAAAAAGCTTTTCTAACCGTATTATTAACAATTAAAAGAATGGTTATTAGTGACATGCAATCAAAATGTAGAAATTACTAACTAGTGAATCAACTATCTGCCACCCACGTTGACAGGAGAGCAACATTAGATTTAGAGAATTATGTAGCTATAACTAGCTAAAGGGAAATTTCTGAGTTTTGGACTTAGTCCAGTCGTTACTCTTGAGAGCTATATCTACACCGGTACGTGATCTTAGGCGTCGACGAGTAGGTTTTTTAATTCCATTTTCATCGCAAGGTACGTGCTCCTTGAATTATATGTTTAAAAACTGAGGTGAAAGTGCATTACACGTTACCTTACCATATTTTTTGGCATTTGTATGTTTACATTTCTGCAAAGTGATTCTTTTTAGTTCAAAATGGTTGCTAAGGTAGAGGACACAAAAATTTAGATAGTCTAACACTTTCGCTAGATTAATCCTGAGAAAAACGAGGCCTAAGAGGAATCTACTTTTACGAAACCTTACCTTTTACAAAAGGATGCACAAGCAATCGTTTTTTAAAACCATGCTCCGATGGCATTTTCTTATGGACAGTTTCAAGTTTCCCACAAATAACAGCTTCCGTAAAATTGTACGTATATAGACTTAAAAAATTGATGTTTTTCGTCTGTTAATAAAAGGCACAATAACGAAAGAAGGTATGAAACATCAAACGCCAATACAGCAACAAGGACTTCTAATGTACATTGTGAGAAAAGTCACTTTGCTAATGGGGAAAAAATTTTGTTTTCGGGTGATGTTTAAATAACAATGAAAATTTGACCTACAAATGATAGGCTAAATTCGATTTATTTCATCTTGAAGATCACACTCTACATCACTAATAAAGCACAATATTAGCCGAACCCCTCTTTTAACGGTCTCTCTGATACTTGGTAGAGCCTTCGTGCTTCAATTTTCGTTTTAAAAAACCACTGCTTGTTACCTGTATTTAACAATGACGCAAAAAAGAAAAAAAAAAGTAAAGAGTAAAAAAGAAAACAATTAAAACTGAAAAGAAATGAAGCTGAATCGAATTGAAGTGTCAAAACTATTCCGTAATCTCTGAATATTTGATCACCATTAGTCATAAAGGTAGCAAAGTTGAAAGATCAAGGTTTTGCTCCTTATTTTTGGTAAAAGAACCTGTATTAAGCATACTGGATCTCAAGAATATTTTTTTTTTTCATTCTCTAATTCACTATAATAATATATTCAACTGACACCGCTGCTTTTGGAAAGGTACAACATCGTTTAAAAAAAAAACAAACAAACAAACAAAGAGCAAATGCTTGACACGTAACAGTACTGCCAAGTCTGTGCTAACACTCCAAGAGGAAAAAAGAATTGTGACTTGTAGACAAAAAAAACCGTTGCTCTGTTGAACACTCGCTATTTTCCAACGTTTTGTAGAAAAGCTGACGATTCGAATTCTAAATAAGGAAATCGAAAGGCTTTAGCACACAACAGTAACAGGTAAGGATAGAGCGAGAATTTACCTCTGAATAAAGAACAAATGTGATGATAAAAAGTAACTGGAGATATAATCCATTCTCAAAGTAACAGTGTGAACTTCAGCCTCGAGTCTATGAGTGAAACCCTCGTTACGAAAAAGCAATAGTAATTCAGATGTAACCACGAATCACCCAGTTTTATTTTGAAAGAAAGGAATGTTCTACAACTCAGAAATGGACTGTTCTAAAAGAACACTGGCTGATAACATTTCGTAATGGTGTGTTGGCACAATTCTCATGGGCTAATATCCACCTTCTTGATATGCAATGAACTTTATAAAGGCACTTTAGCTTAACATTGACTCGTTAATCTGAAATTTCTTTTTTTAGTTTATTCAAATTATTTGCCTAACCGCTGGCGTGTTTTACCTTTTAAGACATCGTCGCTATTCAAAAGCTTTAATTGCTTGGAAATAAAATTCGTGATAGGATAAACTCGCACTTGCATTTCTCATTCATTTCCCATGATCAACACAATCTTGTAGTGGTAAATTCATCAAAACCTAACCATCAGATTCAAATTAAAAACCATGTTACCAAAATATCTTAGTAATATAACATCTATTAGAATGCCAGTCTCTTTCTTAGCAGATGGAAAAATAAACATAGGAAATTCAAGCATGCGAAACTATGTTGGCTAAACTACAAAAGGTCTAAAGATGCATGTGGTGGAAAAACCAGATGCGAAGTCAGAATTTTAGCTCTTTCCCTACAATATTGAACAACGAAAGCAAATTAGTACAGGAACAGTTCATCAGCAATTGCGACACGCAAGTCTGTGGGACATCCTGTCCACTTTTCTATTTTCGAACCACGTGGCCCACACAATCGAAAAAGCTCTGATGTAAATCTTATTAAGACAGAGCGTATGACAAATTATTGTGAAATGGCCAAAAAACCTACAACAACCTCAGGTTACGAAACAGAAGACACAACATAACTTCCTATACAAAAATTATTTCTTGGTTTAATAAGGTATTGAACTTAAAATAAATCCTTGACATTCTTCCATTCTTATGCGTGCCTTTTTTTTTTATATATATGGCACCATATCACAAAACGAACTTCAGGATGAAATTAAACATCAGTATTTCAAAATGATAGATTCCTTATCAAGTTTCCTGTCTATTATTTCAACTAGTTGGTCATTTGGATGACAATTCTCAGGAAACAATTTTAAAATGATGTAGTGTGAAAGCCAACACCTTGTTTAATAAAGAATGCCTTACCAACTTCGTTCCGCTGAAAGAGGAACGTAACCTTCATTTTGGCGAGCTTCACCAATTATTATAAATCCAAAAGGATCTTTCGTCTGGACTCAAACTGCACTCCACTTTTATATTCAATCGTGCTTTGTTGTATACATTGTTTCCATTCTTAAATTATCGCCATCATGTTATATAACGTTAACTAAAACTTGCCAAATTCCCATTTTCGACTATTTTCCCTTATTTAAGCACTAGAAATCAGTTGATAAAATTTCACAGTAAGAAAGTTATCGCTAAAGTGGAACGAGCATATTGATCACATATCGAAAAAAGCCTCGAAACGCCTGTATTCCCTAAAGATTCTTAAAAAGGTGGGTGTTAATAGAGAGGGAATCGTCAAAGTTTATTTGATAATAATAAGAACTATACTAGAATATGGCGTACAAGTCTGGCAAGATATTCCTGAATTTCTTTCAAATAAGCTGGAGTCAATCCAAAAAAGAGCACTACATATTATCTATCCATGCTATAGTTACTTAGATGCCCTTAATACTACCAACCTTAGCAGCTTGAAAGAAAGACGAACTCAGCTCTGCTGCAAATATATTCAGATGATGAGTGAAAAGGACCACCCCATTAATTTCCTTAAGCCGAGAACAGCATCTAGTGGTCATAGTCACAACTTACGGGCCAACGACAACAATAGAAATATTGTTTACGCTGATAGGAGTTGTTGCCGGACCCAGCGGTCAGGTTCCTTTATTTCATTCGATTGTAAATATGTGAATATGTAAATAATTATTTATGATAATTTTATTGTCTCTATAGTAGTATTAGTGATAATTATTTGTTGATTGTTAATTTATAGCTCTTTAATTCAGTTAATTCTCTATATATATAAGAAATACTCCGGCAGGAATTTTTTTGGCGGCAAATAGGAAAATGAAGCGCTTTCACTAGCAGCTTTTCGCGTTGTCGACGTTGTCGTTTAGTGTATCCATTGAGAACTTTGGTTTCACGGTTTCAACGCCGTTTTTTTTTTCTTAAAATGTGTTTCTAAATTCTAAAATGTCTAAATTACATGTCTAAATTTTTTCGGGCTAGTAAAAATGACTTTCGGTCAAGTAGATGTTAGTTACAGCCAAACTGTAAAACTGGCTTTTTTTGCACCCCACAAATAATATGCTCTTGTTGTTGAAGTAGTTGAAGCTGCAGTAAATAAATTAAAAATTAGCTTGGTCTTCGTTTAGAAAAGGAAGAGATGTGGGTAAAGCAAACAAAACCACATCGTCTTTAGCTTTGGCAAAAACATCCTTCAGGCTCGTTTCATGTGTCATACTCCAAAATTATTAGACGGAATCAAAACGAGAAAACAAAACTCAATTTTATTGTGCCCTAATTCTCGTGGACCAAAACTAAGCAAGAAAAGGTGGTAGAGAAAATATTTCGTTTTTTCATCTTAGTGCGAGAAACCCCACATCTAATTATATCGATTAAACTCTTGTTTCTAATCAGACAATCGATTAAGCCCAGCAGGTAAAATAATATTGTTTTTCTGTTATTCGTTTTAGACGAAAAAAAATTTCCTTTCGATATCTTAAACAAATTTCTACAATCATAGAGGGAACTATTGCAATCACAGAGCAATCCTCTACTTACAAACCCCGAACTCTGCGACTGCTAAACGACAACTAATCAACTGACCAGACCGATTCGAATATTAATTAATTAAGACTAAAAAATTCTAGGATGCAGTGCCAAGGGGCCAGCAAAATCGACTCCCCAATGAGTAAAACATCGTAATGAAGTGCCAGGTCTGGCTTCAGGTAGGGGTGCCATGATTTGTTCACCTCTGCGTTTCCTTCTGAACTGCTAGCCGCCAAATACCAAGGTTCCAAATAATGTACACTTTATTCTTCCTGTTATTTATCTCTGTACAAGTTCAAATCTATTCGAAATCTAGTAGAAATATATATGTTTCTGTCAGAAAGATTGTCAGGATAATCAAGCACATAAAGTAACGTATACATACCCGTGGGTGTCTCAAATTCCGCGACTAGTAGTCATTTAATTTTGTCTTACTAATAACAGATTGTTACGTCACTTCATAATAATTATGACGATAATTTCAGTAATTTCGTGTCTAGCGAAACACCTTCCAAGTTTGCAGACATTGCACGCTCGTTTCCATGGCTTAATTTATTCTCCCCCATTGACAATCCAGTACTTCTGTCGTAGTTCAGCGAGCGAGGTTACGATGAACTTGATTATGGATAGGTGCGATGACAAGTTTTGAGAAGTGATGTTTCTTCGGTAATATGACAGGGTGTTTGGCATCCGCAAGATAGATTGGACATTTCTGGTCTCCCACCCACACGTACGATTCCGTCACTGTCCACAAATGGTGACAATCTCCACAGCGGACTGCTTCTCGAGACACTTTCTCCTCCTCTCAAGGTTGTCAATTCCTCCAAAAAGGGTTCTCTTTGAGTTTCTCGAACTCAGTACCTCTCTTGGCGTTACTGATTTCCTCCGGTTCTAGGACTTTTTTCAGTAAGTCGTTTTGCTTGTTTCCGGTCACCTGGCTTTTCTGAAGTCTTTCCCTTTTACTTTTGGAAATGAATCTTAAGATCCAAGCTGTAACTCCTAAAAATCGACGCCAGGAAGGAAACTTCTCGATGTCAAACAAGGGCAGGGGCTGCTTGCATTGGAACGTGAGGTTGATTTTAGCCAGCTATTGTTTACCTTCTTGACTGCAATAATTCAAACAAAGGCGACTTTCTAAAGGTGATGATGTCGCCTAATCATGTTGAAAGGCAGGTCCCTGGAACCAGCGGCTTTTAGCGGATAAGTTTTTTCAGGTCCTGACCTTTTGTTGCGTCGTCAGCGGGGTTTTGTTCTCCTAGTACATGTCGCCAGTGAGCTTGGTCCGATTTTCGTTGAATTTCGGCTACTCGATTAGCAATAAACGATTTCAGTCGTTTTGAGTGACCTTGGATCCAGTAGATTACGTCCATACTATCTGTCCACTGGGTGTGTTGACTTAGCGGAATTTCTAGCTTCTCAGAGACCAGCTAACAGCACTCCGAGTACTGCTGCCATTAACTCAAAGCGTGGGACGCTGACAGATTTAATCGGTGTTAGGGCAACTGAGATCTGTCCACTCGCGTGTTCGTATCTGGCGTAGCTTACTGTTGCATAGGCTCGTCTTGACGCGTCAACGAATGCATGAAGTGTGACGTCTTCCACTGCTTCCTCGTGCTGTCGATAGCAACGTGGGATTTTGACCTGTGGAGCTTTGAGCAACTGTTTGGCCCACTGATAAGTGATCAACTTTAGATCATCTGGAAACTCGCAACCAGGACCTCGCAACCAGGCTTCTTGTAAAACCAGTTTTGCCCTGATGATGTACGGCGCCAAGTACTGCAATGGATCAAACAGTGTGGCAATACGACTTAACAGGCCTCGCTTCGTGTAAAAGGACAGGTTGCTTTCTTTGACAACAAACGTGAAAACATCTTCACTCGCATTCCAACGGACTCCTAATGTCTTGACATTTGGTAGTTCTGAGCTCTCAAGCTTTACTCCATTCTCGACCCATTTGTGGGATTTCTCACCACTTTTGGGTACAGAAACCAGCGCCACCCAGGGCCTTTGTCAAATTTTAAAGGACGAGAAAGGCGTCTTCTACAGTTTCTTCTGAGTGCAGGATATCATCCATGTACATATCTCGAAGCAGGACCATAGCCGCTGCAGGACCATGGCCGCTGCAGGGTAGTTCTCTTTTAAGTCTTAGGCGTGGCTGCGAAGCACGAACTGAGCGAGATAAGAGGAAGCTCTGTCTGTGATACTTGCGGTCTTTCTAAGAGACGGCTACTTGGGAAAACATTTCCTTGATGTCCGCTACTAGGGCGACACGTCTCAGTCTAAATTGGAGAAGTATCTCCAGGACATCTCGTTGAAGTTTAGGCCCAGCAAGCATCGCGTCATTCAATCTCTTTCTTTTTCCTTGTTCGCTCCTTAACTTCTTCGACATCCATGCGACAAACAGCTTGCCTCTGTCCAGCCTTCCTGGACTTCCTGAACAACCACTCTTAGTACACGATAAGAAGAGACTCTGGTAACTTTTGTTGCACCGCGATGTAAAGTGCAGATACTCCTGCTCGCTCTTGATACCGGTCGCTATCCTCAATCTTAGCCACAACGTCAGTTAAACGATCCGAAAAAATCTCAAACTCCTTTCCTTTAATCTCTTCGACAGAAGACGCACACAAAATGGCCTCGAGGTGACGTTATAAAAGTCGCTTTTCACCTCCGTACTTCTACTCAAGTTTCTCCAAGGCAGTTCGCTATTGTCTAGATGTGTATCCTAACCGCTCAACAACTCGTGATGGTTCGCCAGATAGAGAATTTTTCAAAATCATCATCTTGGTTTTAGCTGGCACTTTCATCCGATTCGCGAATATTTCAAATTGCGCTCTCCAATCGTGATAAAAGTCTTTATCTCCACTGAAGACGGTTAAGGCGGGTTTCTTGATTCCTTTGAAAAATCTGTCAAAGTCTTTCGAGTCGAGTTTGTCTTTGTCTAATTCGTCTTCTTCACTTCCTTTCTCTACCGAGTCATAATCTTTATTGCTGAATTTAGGAGCTGATTTATTCCTTTTGAACTGTGCAGATTTCGACAATAATTCGACGAACTTCTGTGCTGTGAAGACAAGTAGCGAATCATCAGACGATTCCGACTTTCCATGTCGTCAAGTTCGCTAACTGCATCGGAAAACTCTCCTATTACTAATGGCAGTTCATCTACACGGCTTTCTGAATACTCCCTAACAGAGTCGGCGATGTCCTCTTCTTCGCTCCGCTAATTGTCTAACCATTCTTCTGATTCTGATCGCTTAGTCACATCATCCCTTTGCAAGGCATCTTGTAATGCTTGAAAAACTCTTTCCTTTATGGTTAATAGTACCGTTCTGCTACCTTTCTTGCTAATAATATCCTTAGCCTTCTTTGAATTCTTCGTTATGGCTCCTTTGAACGTTGCCCTTCTCCGATGAAGATACTCGATTTGCTGCGAGGTCCATGTTTCGATGTTCTCTTTGCCGATTTTCGAGGGCGTTTTAGATCCGTCTTTCGATTCCATTCGAAGAATGAACTGTAACTTGATCCGGCTCGAAGGAACCAAAATGTGTTTCGACGATAAATTCTACAACTATTACAAAATTCGAAAAGGAAAACGCAGCAACTAAACTTACTGTTTTTTTTTTGTCCGAACTCTGCGACTGCTGAACGACAACTAACCAACTGACATGACCGATTCGAATATTAATTAGTTAATACTGTAAATTCTAGCATGCAATGTTTTGTTCCACTGTCCCAACGAACGGCGTTAATGTTCATGACTAAGCATTCGCCGGAACAGCGACTAAGAGAAGTAACGGGCTAAAATTCCTTAAATATAATTGTAACTGGCACTTCACTGACCAGATATCATCCCCAGAGTTAAGGTGTCCATTGCAGTAAGTGCAAAAAAAAAAAACAAAACAAACAAAACAAGAAAAAACTCCTAAATGGCAGGTTTAGTTAGAATTAAAAAGATGATCTAAATACGTCAAACTTAGAATTACAGACGAAAGCAAACACAAAAACAAGCTAACTAAAAAAGAAAAAAAAATCATCAGGAGAAGAAAACCTTCAAGTTGTCTGTAAAAGGACTTCAAATATTAGGTTATTAAGGTAGTAATTCAAACGAAGTCTTCAGCTATCTTCATAAGTATTTCCACGGAGGCTACCACGGAAACACACCATGCTCATGAAAACATTGATGAATAGAAAAAAAAAACGCCTCAATTGAACTGAAGATTGATCAGCAAATTGTTACGCATTTTGATTTTTAAATCAGTCAACTGATCACTAGATGCAAATATATTTATACTTTCTGTTTGGCATTAACCCAGACCCATTAGCCCGGTGATTCGTTTGACGTCGATAGTAGATTTCATTGAAGGGGTAACGACGGTTAAAATGGTACATGGACCACCGAAATAAACTGTGATGAAATAACGAACCTCAATTTCTTGCCAATTTTCCGTAAGAGTGAATAGATTACGGATAATTTAGGTTAGGCTGGAATAGAAGATTCGAGTAGGGAATCAATTCCTTAGTTGATAAGTAAAATTCATGAATAACTTTACTTAAACTGTCATCAATGTCTGGTTTAAGACTGATCCATCATTTAATTACATATGTATACGTGATCAGAATTTTCAGGTAAGCATATGCGGAATATTAAAAAAAAAAATTCAGCTTTAGCTATGCAAAATGTCCATGAAGGTTTCAGATGAGCATTTCTAAAAGGTAGACCAGTCGTATTTGATGATATGTCAAAATTTTTGTTGTATAGCCACACATTAAATTCCGTAGGTGGATTATTTTAATTTCCTCCCATCAGTCATCAACGTACAGATATCGTGGAGTCGACTGAGAACCAATTTTTAAATTTTAAAAAGATTTCGCCCGATTTGCATCAAAGATGGGCAGATCAAAATATGTGTTATTAGTGCCTCGATCACAATTACAAGTCAGTTAGGATAGTTGGTACTATTGAAAGCCTTCAGTAGTTATTTCATAATGTTGGAGTATACTAAGGCAACCCTTATTAGACCAGGGAGCAAAACCAAAGAAACAAAAGTTACGCAAATCTCCAAACATTTGAAAAAAAAATTGCCGTTTTTACTTCCTTGCATGATGCATATTTAATCGCGGAACAAGAAAAAGAGAAGACGGGTAACATTTCACAAGGCTATCCTGCAGAGAAAGAGGTGGGTGATTGACACAAAAGGCAGAGAGGAAATATTCTTTTTGAGTGTTTACTCTTCTAAATGTTTTTCATACATATTTTAGCGATGATTCTCAAAGTGACCTTTAACCAACAGCCACTCAAATAGAAGTCAAAAATATGACTCAAGTACCAAGAGCGCCACGTAAAGAACTAAGAGTCGACCAAATCTACAAAACATAAAAGCCTAACATCGTTGAAATACGATAATTGCTTTCTAAGAACGACGAACGAATAAGTTTGGTGTCATTCGACTAGACGAATTTCATGTTTCGCCGACAACTCAAGTAAAAGTTATGTACAGTTTTGCATGTATATCAATCGAGACAGTTTTTTGCGACAAAATAATGGTTTAAGCAAAATCAAATTAAGGGAGAATCCCTTTTTAATTGCAAACGAGTTTTTAGACATATGTTATCTGTTGGTCTGCCCGAGAATGTCGTTTCAGAGCGCTCCTGAAAAATTTTCTCAATTCCTTTCTGAAAATCTGCGTTTTCAGGCTATAAATAACAGGGTTCAAGGCTGACGAGCATAAAGCGAGAGTCTGAACCCATTTCAAAGACTTTCTGACAATGCGGCTGTTCTCACTGTGACGGAAAATCATCGGAGTTATGAGCAAAGGCAACCAGCAAATGATAAAGACGACTATGACGAACCCTATGGTTTTTGCTGCTATATTTTCCTTTCTGGTTTTTTTTTTTAAATCCCTCTTGATGTGCTCCCCTTGCCTAGCGATGAGCCTCCTTTGACTGCGAGCGATTGAATAAATTCGCACATAGATCGGAGCTATGACGGACAAGAGTGCAATTACATAGTACACCGTGATATGTTGAATAGATCGTACGAAACCGCTCGGTATTCCCAGCGCCAAAGACACGACCCAAATGGCGTAGAGGAGGAGAGAGGCGCTCTTGAAGTTGGCTCTGAGCTGGTACTGCATTGGATTAACGATAGCGACGTAGCGATCGATGGTCACGGCAGCTAAGTTGCTGATTGATGCCAAAAGGGAGACAAATGAAAACATCTTTCGCGTGTTGCCGTATGTTGTATTAGGTGGCAACCCATACAGGAACACCGCGTTCATGGGCTGCGAAACGACGCAAACAAGGAGATCTGCTGCTGCTAAACTCGTTATGAACGTGTTAGAGACGGTGTGAAGTTGCCGGCTACGGGCTATCACAACGATAACGAGTACATTGCCCAAGATACCGCACAGACTAAAAAAAACGTTCACGCTAGCGAGGAAGTAACTTTCGAAAGCTGTCAGGTCCGTTGTGTAAGACCCATTCCCCGTCATGTTTCTTTTCTAAACGAGAGCCTATTTTTCTTGGAGAACACCGTTTGGTTACAGAGAGCTGCTGAACCAAAGCTAACTAGTATTACATGATTAGAGGACACCTGTATTTATTCTCGTGAGCTTCCGCATTGAATTTTTTGTCCTGACAGTTATATGACTTTTGTAGGTGTGAAAAGAAAGGAAACATCATGTTCGTCAACTGGGTCGAAAATAGTCCCAAACCACATCCTACGGATACTCACGATTGCTGTGCATCTGAACGGATTCGAGCTTTCCTTTCGGCTCCTCTTGAACTTACAAAGCCGTTTACTAAACTGTGTAGCGTAAAACCAATCATCTGTCAGCCTACGATACGTAGGGGATTTGGGTTACTTAGTTAATTTTACATAAGGCGGCATTTACACCTGCCATTGAGCTTGAGGTAAATGAGCGTTTATTTCTCAGTTTCGAAACCGATTAAAATATGTTGCATCGAGGATAGAAAACATCTTTTCTTTTAGACAACGAAATTTCTGCTTGCAGAGGGCTAAGCAGATTTCTTAGGGGATTATGTTGAAAATCCTCAAAAATATGTCTATGGACTTTTCAGACGCCTTTCAGTCTTTGCATGCGGGATTAAACATGACAAATAACAAGTCGCTAATTTATTTGCGAGGCAAAGTGCCAAGCTAGGTCCAATTTGTATGTTTTTCAGTTTCTAACTACGCCGAGATAAATGGGCCAAAGTTATCGATAATCAGGATAAGTTTCTTTTTCAACAGAAAATTCGGTTTGTCCTCCGATTATATTAGTCGTGACGCAGTTTGAAATGGTGCATAATAAATAATTGGAACATGAAGCACGTCATCGCTTCATCAGACTCACCAGAATGTGAGAACGTCTCTGATACTAAAAACGGGTCAAGGAAACCTCGGCAGTGCTTCCATTTATAGGAAAATTCCGCTGCGGTAATGTAGAACTCATGGCAAAACACCTTATTTCCTCGCACTTCGCTATTGACACTGGAAATATTTGAGTCTCGAGAGGAGATGCATTGACCTCCCACTAAGTTCTTTTTTAACAACAACGTTGAAGAGGAAACAAATTTTAAATTTCGACTTGCTGTAGGAAACTCAACATGGGCTACGGGCCACGAAATGCGACCGAATAATTGTTAACTGAAGTGCAGATCTTCCATTATGCTAATACTTAACTATTGGATACGAGACAACTTGATAAATTATTCAATTCAAACAAAAACGAGAGAAGACAACGAACATATGAACAGAAGGTGATGTTCTTCTAACCTTTTACGTATGTATTTAGAAGAAACTGGTAGTTGTCCTCTTAAAAATTATAATAAAAATTAAAGCGAACTTTATATAAAACTTTTCTTCAAACGCGCGCATTTCCTATGAGATTTTCTTTTCTTATTCGCTTTGGAAACCAACCCAAACTACTCAAGGAAATTGAATATGCAGGCTAAATAAGTAAAAAGCAAATATGTCAAAAGGCCGCTCGATCAAGTTGTCTAAATTTGCCACTTGTGTGGTCTGTTCTATTTCCTTGTTTGCTCTCGTGGCTTAAAACCTGAAACAAGAAAATTCTGATAATTAATGTTCACGTTATGCTCTTTGTTAAACACACCATGTGGAACCAACAGACCTGTATTTCTTATCGAAAGTTTCCTTTTGACAGAGCAACTGTTTCAATATAGTAGAGAAAAATAATCATTCTTTGCTTAAATATGGCTACCCTGCTAAAAAAAAATATATATACATATATAGAACCAGAACCGCGATGTAAATTGAAAATATGGAAAACGGATGTTTTAAATTTTAATCAGTCTTTGCTTAAATATGGCCACCCTGCTAAAAAAAAAAATTTATATATATATACATATATACATATATAGAACCAGAACCGCGATGTAAATTGAAAATATGAAAAACGGATGTTTTAAATTTTATTCTTGACCGTGGTCAAAGCGCTAAAACGTTAGTGTTACACACACACAAAAAAACTCGGAAGCGCTATGAATATTTGCTAGTTCTGATGAAAGGAAATTTCACCACATTTTAAGTACAGAAACCCTTAGAACCAACATTGTTTTGACGAAATCTTTTTTGTTTGAGGAAAAGCATATAATAATATATTTCTGTTTTGGTGTGACTTTTTGGAAGGAAAATACTGTTACGAAGAAATTACTCTAGATCTGTCTATCTTTTATTAAAAGCTTTCTAACCCTGTTAGAATACAATGATAATTAGGGCACATGCAATCATATGTAGAATTATGAACTAGTGAATCAACTATCTGCCACCCACTTGACAGGAGAGTGACGTACAATTTACAACAACCTTAGAGAGTTGTGTAGCTGTAATTAGCTAGTGAGAAGTTATGAGTTTTGGACTTAGTCCAGTTGTTAAGGAAGAAAAATATTTTTCATTAGTAATTCACAAAGTTTAAATCTTTAAAGCTATATCTACTCCGGTACGTGATCTTGGGCGTCAACGAGTAGGGTTTTTATTCCGTTTCATTGCAAGGTACGTGCTCCCTTGAATTATATGTTTAAAAAATGACGTGAAAGTGAGTTAAACGTGACCTTACATATTTTATGGCATTTTTATGTTTAAATATGGATAGTTACAAGTTTGCCACAAATAACGGCATGAGCATGGCTGATACCCACTTTCTTGATATGCAGTGAACTTTATAAAGGCACTTTAGTTTAACATTAACTCGTTCATCTAAAATTCGTTTTCTTAAGTTTATTCAAATTATTTGCCTAACCGCTGGCGTGTTCTCCCTTTCAAAACATCGTCGCTATTCAAAAGCTTTAAACGCTTGAGAATAAAATTCGTGATAGAATAAACTCGTACTTGCATTTCTCATTCACTTCTCATAATCAACACAATCTTGTAGTGGTAAATTCATCAAAAACTAACCATCAGATTCAAATTAAAAACCAGGTTACCAAAATATCTGAGTACTATAACATTTATTAAAATGTCAGTTTCATTCCCAGCAGATGGAAAATAAACATAGGAAATTTAAGTATGTGACACTATGCTGGCTAAACTTCAAAAGGTAATGCTTGTTAATTGGATCCTTAAAAATTGTTTCACTGAATTGAAAACTAGGCCTCCAAAAAGAAAACTATGCTTACAATTCATGAAGTTTGCTTTCTTTCGTCAAATAAAAAAATACCATAATCATGGTTTTTTAATGAGATATAAATTAACAATTTCATGAACTCAAACCCTCATTTTTCCCTTTCCCCTATGCTAATAAGCCCAGTTAGCCTAAAGATGCATGTGGTGGAAAAACCAGATGCGAAGTCAGAATTTTAGCTCTTTCCCTACAATATTGAACAACGAAAGCAAATTAGTAAACGAACAGTTCATCAGCAATTGCGACACGCAAGTGTGTGGGACATCCTGTCCACTTTTCTATTTTCGAACCACGTGGCTCACACAGTCGAACACGTAAATCTATTAAAACAGTGCATAACAAATTATTGCAAAAAAGCCAAAAAAACCTACAACAATCTCAGGTTCCGAAACAGTAGACACAACATAACTTTCTATACAAAAATTATTTCTTGATTTAATGAGGTATTAAACTAATAAAGAAAGTCCTTGACTTTTTTCCATCCCATGTGTGCCTTTTTAGATATGGCACCACATCACAAAACGAACTTCAGGAAGTAATTCAATATCAATATGCAAAATGACACAATATCAAGTTTCCTGTCTATTATTTCAATTAATTGGTCATTTGGATGACAATTCTCAGGCAACAACTCTTGTTTCTAATCATGAAATTGATTAAGTACACCAGGAAAAATAGAATTCAAATTTTCTGTTGTTCGTTGTAGAGGGAAAAATTAAAATGGCTTCTTGTTTTTGCATTTACAATCTAACTGAAAGTAAAACAAGTATATATTCGTATACAGAAGGCGGTTGTTGAATTCTTGTTTTCTCTCGTTACCAAAAAGGGCATGCGTAAACTCCCATCTATTAACGTTTAATATCATCTCTCAGTGAAAGTTTTCTTTGGCAGAAAATTATATTAAGGCGTTGCTTGTACCTGTTCGGGCATCTGCAAGCTTCAGATATCAGTCTTCCAGCCTCTTCAGAGAGAGTTAACTGTCAAAAGGAAAGGCACAGCAGAAATTACAGAGCAATTAACCAATCAAAACAGCGTTGAAACTATCTTATTAAGGACATCATTATGGGTGTGGCTGCTTTAGTTTGGAAAGAAAGAAATAAAGAAACCCAGATTAAAACTCAACCCTGGGTTAGCGTTAATCGGCCAGTAAAACTGTGCTATCACTCCGTTACAAAAGCTGCAATTTGATAAGCAACGCTACTTGCTATCAGGAGAGAATAAGGGTCCATATGTTCTCTTATCGATTCCGTGATATTGAGCAGCCTTACACTGCAGGTTGTAATAGAAAAAACTAATAATAATAAAAAAAAGTACATAAAAAAGAGCTTGTCTTGCTGTTAAGTCTTAGTTTTAAACAGCTGGTGGATTTAAACTTAAACAGCATTAATCGTTAATTCTATGTGGATAGTTGACTAGGGCTTCACCCTCATCAAGTACCATGCGAGAGAGTTTCGACCTCATCACCAAATTATTTCAAAAAAAAAGTTCGGTTTTCTTGGTTTACCTGATTCTGTGCAATCCAGTGAGTAAGGAGATCAGTTCTCCCTAGTATAGCAAATGAGAAAAAATAATAATAAGTGACAACACAAGTATTAAGGAGACAATAAGGAGACGGAACAGGTATTGTTACGAGATTTATCAGAACCACTGTGACCATCACAATTTCCTCAAATGTGATTGGTGCATTTGATGCCTAATTTTTCTCTAACCATTCTGTACAGTTATAATCGATCAGTGTAATAGGACAGTTGGCTGTAATTGGACACCTGTAATCGGACAGTTGAAGCAGCCAATCAAACTAAGTCCACTCAGCTAAATTCACAAAGCACAGATTTGATCACAATAACCATAGCAACAAGTACTTATCCTGAAAAAAATGGGGAATTTCCAAAATATAAGTATTTTTTACTCTAGGCATTGTCTCTCCGAAATGTTTTTTTTTTCTTTTCGGAAATTGTAACGATTATGATTAATTGGTGACAGGACTTCGTATCGTTCAATTCTGTCTGTAATCATACACGTGATTAACAAAATCGGACGACCGCGAATTATTACAGCGAATTGGACTCCACTCGTTCCTATTACCATTACTAATCAACATGCCATCTGAAGCTTGAATTAAAAAACTAGGGGGGGGGGGCATGAAGAAGAAGAAACTAGGGCCAACTTCCTGAGTTAAGAGAGCTGAGCGTTCTGCATCCAAAGGGGTTGCTGTCTCGTTTCTCCTTTTTCGTTTAGAACCAAATAATCAGCGAGTAACGAACATGCAAGTCCTTTCAGGTCAATGTATAACGCTTCAGTTTCCTAACAAAGGATAACACACCAATGCGATTTCCAAAGAGATATTTACATTGCCCTGCAACAAAGATCGATGACGCACGAAAACGTGCCGATTGAGGGACGCTAGTGTCAACAAGGTTGCCTTTTAACGCACCTCTCGCTAAGACACATCTGACACACTCCAAAGTTTCCCACTGAGATGTTTTTTTACAGCCAGTGCTAACTGTTGGAAGAAGAGCTTCCCAGTAGGACATCAAAACTGAACTGAATGATAAAGAAGGTTAAAAAAAATGCAATGAATAGGCCATGTCCAAATTACCTTTGACCTCTTTCAAAACGAGGCCTGGCCTTCAACCATTAGCGTGAAAATGAGATTCATTTGCACGTGAAAAAGAGGCCAAAGGTAATTCGGAAATGTGCCATTTATGACCGATGAAAATAGGCAAGAGCATGATTAATTATTGTAATATATAATAAAATTACTGCACCATTTCCCATTACAGCGTGTCTTGATTGAGTTATGACTGAGTGCTCAATTTGTGATCAAGGGCTACATTGGGTTTGCTTAATTACGCTTTAAAACTAGGTTCAAAAACTTTACCAAACAGGTGTTAACTTCAACGAAGACGTGATTTTTTTGTTTTTTGTTTTTTTTAATTTCCCGCGCTTGGTTCTCATCGTCGTTTTTATTGGCTTTATAAAGGTTGGGTTTTGAAAAATATAGTTTCGGTTTAACATTGTTCCGTCAAAAAGAGCTGTAAATCGTAACTATAAATGTCTTTTAATCATTTACTTACTTGCAGACATTAGTACGGCCGAGGTTAGAGAATATATCCCAAAGTATCATACATTTCACAAAATTCCAGAAAACAACAATTTTTTCGATTCTTTCTTTAAAAGAATTGATTGTTTGGACTTGCCAGCACAATGTGGATTTCATCTATAGCTTCAAGTACACGCCATCAAATGTAACTTTTACCTGCCTATATGATTTGCATCGTATTCTTCAAACTTTGCAAGGGTCTCCATCGACCTTAAAACACCCTTAGAAGTAAACAAATGTAGGTGTCTTTGAACTAGCGTCCTCTGGGCCAAAATTTTAAAGAAATGTCTTACGCTATAGTTACTGCTCCTTACACTTTTTGACACGACATTTATAACTAATTCCTACCGTATACAATAGTCATAATTATTTGACATTCGTCAGTGATCGATTTGATGTGGCGTCTTCCATTTTGACTAAATACTATCGTTTCGGTTTCAAGAACGAAAAAGACTGAATGGTATGCTACTCGAGGCCCGGCGGTTACAAAAAATATTACTTCATCTCATTGTTTTGTACCTTGGGGGAATGTGCAGCCAACATGACAGCATCCTCTATTTTTCCCTCTTCATAAACCTGTAAAATATAGCAGTGCCCCAATAACTTTATAAAGAAAAAGGATGTGGTTCAAGTTTACCTGGATCACGCGGTGAGTAATAAGAATTTCAAGACAGTAAAGTTCAGGGAAATTACGGTTTGAAAGTGTCCATGGAGGTGCCTGTCTTTATAGCATGGGATGTAGCATTATTGAAGTATAACTCCAGCTATACGTGACAAATTAGGGATTCAACCTTCTCTTCAGAAGAAAAAAAGGTAGCTGAATGAAAGTTTGCCGGTAAATTACTAAATACAACATGCTTATTTGAGTGCTGGTGTAAGTTTTCTGTGTATATTTATCAACAGTTGCTTTTTGCACCAACGTGTGTGCATCTAGATATTCAGCACACGGGAGATTTGTAGGATTTTTAGGACACGAAATATGGCCAACATTTTCACCAGGAGCTGCTGAGAGAAACTTCAGCACCTTAAGTGGTCATAACGCTTAACCAGACTTTGTATCTCGTTGAATGCCGAACTGACGCATGCAATGTTTGCCACATCACGAACCTAGAACCAACCTCGAAAAAGTTCTCAATGTATTCGAGTACAAACTCTGCTTCTTGGTCCTTGGTCGGGTCCTTAGGGAAGAAAGAGAGAGGGGAGAGGAAAAGACCAAGATTAGAATATGTACCTCAGAAGAAAAAATTAGTCTAAATTTGGAGATTATACGTGTACGATGGAACAAAACATTACAAAATATCTAATCAAGAACAAGAACATTTAACTAACGTCATCTTCTCCTTCGACGCGCAATGATAAACTACTGACTCCTTCTAAGGCATTATCAACATGCTGTTTATCATTTGTTTCTTCTCTCGCCTCCTCCTCACACTTCTTAACTAGAACAACAAAATACGATAAGATGATTCAACTACCACCCCACTAGATAATTATTTTTGCAGCCAATGTGTTTGTTTTTAGAGTTTGATAGTTTGTTTTCTTCAGCGTTTGTTTTGTGTTTCATGGTTTTGCTTCGATTTCAACTCCGTTGCTTCTGTTGATTCTATTGTTGTTTTTGTTTTATAACAGATCATTATAACGTGTAAAAAATCATCCCATTGTTTTCGTTTCGTATTCTCCACGAAGCTAGCGGAAACAATTTAAGAAAAAGCATACCCTTGCATATGAAAAAAAGTTTTACATCAACTTTATCCGTCAACAAACCAATAACATGAAAACATTTCATGTGCGAGTAACAGCAGACGACAAAATTACCTGCTTCCTCCATTGTTCTGTGGGTCTCCTTCAGCGCTAAGCAAAGTTGACGAAAATAAGATGATCTTTGATTACCTGCCTTAATGGTTTTGGTTCCTTTTCTCTAATTGGTAAAAGAACAAAACTTCAACCGTAAAGTAAAGAGAAGGAGAGAGGAAAGCAAAAAGGAATGAATGAAGGAGCAAAACAAACGATGGACAAAAGGGCTGTCAGAAAGACGTACGTAAAGATGGACGGAGAGACGGACGGATTGACTCTCGACTTGCAGCGGACTTTAATTCGGCTACATGACTGATAAACGATGGTTTGCTATGGTTTCATCAAATCGGACTTAGTTGATATAGCTAGTTAGTTGAGTTCAAGATGATTCCCTTGTGATGAATATGCTATCCAGATTTTTTATTTGGCTGTTTTTCTTTTTTTGATTTTTAGCTTTTTAAAGGTTTTTTTTCTTTTTTGCGTCAAACTTTGCAAACTTGACAGCCACGCATGGTAAACTGGAAAGATATATTAAAAAAAAGACATCAAAGCCATTGATTTTTCCTTGTATCATGCCCATTATTCTAAGAGTCCTTTACTGAATAGTATGACAATTGTGCGAGACTTGAAAAAACGGAGAAAGGTATGAATAGTATCGAAAGCGAAACCCTATTTATCTCTCCGGCCATCATGTACCGGATAGTTTGGGAACTCAAGGCTGTTTGGGAGGAGGTCACCGGTTTCAATTGCAGGAAAATATATGATAATATCGATTTGCCTACTGAGGCTCAGGCCATACTATAAACTGCTGTTTTACTAATTTACTATTATAACTCACACGTGGAAACTACACGGAAAGGATGCGCAACTCTATACTAAGGAATTTCAACAAAAAAGCGTTTACAAGACAATTACAAAAACAAATACAGACTAACACAAACAAACAAAACAAAAGAAAAAAGAAGAAATAAAACAACACACCCATAAAAAAAGGAAAGTAAATATACCTGCAGCTTAACAATTGGTTCATACGTCAGCGTGCCTTCATCGAGATATTAAGCACGCGGGAAGTTTGGAGAGCACGAAAGATGCATAGGAGTTGCTCGAGGCGTAGCCGAGAGCAACTCTAGCTTCTTGAGTGCTCTCCAAACTTTCCAAGTGCTTCATATCTCGATGAACACACAGTTGATGTATGAACCAATTGTTTTATAACATTTTCAACCAGATGGAAAAATTTTTTTCTCGAGGGATTTGTTTGCTAACGTCATGAGCGTGCACAATAGGAATATGAAGCACGCTCGCGAAATTGAATTTGATTAGACAAATTTACTAGCTATGTTATAATTTAAAGTGGTAAATATCCAACCATCCTTAGGAAAGCTATCTCGATAATAAACAAACAACAGGAACAACTGTTTGTGTCATCAAATCCATTTACCTTGACAGCGAGACGAAATTTCACCGAAATTATGTTCTTCTTCAGCTCATCGCGTCTTTCCAAAAGGGCATCTTTGATTTCCTACGACAAACTTATCGTCTTCAATCACGCAGTTTCTGATAAACCGAAGCAATATAGACTAATAACAGCTTATTTGAACTATATAGTGCATAATGTATGACTCTAGCTTTAAACCTATATGGTTCAACGCGTGAAATACTTGGGAATAGGTTACGGAAAAAAGGACATATCCTCTTAAAAAGAACGAATATCTCAACCCATCGATGAATCCATACTACCGATACCTTTCCGAGAAGACTCAAAAAATCCACGAGGAGGACAAATATTTACGTTTGCGCGCAACACAATAAAAAAATTAACGCCTACCGAAAAAATCAACTTCTGTTGTTTATTGCTTTTTATTTTTGTTCGGCACACTTAAAACATCAAAAGCACAAGAGGAGATGAAGCTCTCTCGGAAAACATAGTTTTAATCATTAAGGCAATACAGCTTGCAATCTAAGCCGGTTATCCTGTATTACTAAATTTTCAACTCCGAATATTGCGTTTTTAAGGTTCTGATTGGTTCACTTAACTCCGGTTATCAGCTTCTATTGCGAGTCATCTTACATGGAAATGCATTGCACCAACTGTGGCGGAGCTAAAATAAAGCTCCAAATATTCAAGCGTTCAGGATTGAATAAAATTTTATAGAAAAAAGTTATTCCATTCGCGCTTGTTAGATTCGAGATTGGTTCTAGCGAACTCAGCGCTACGCACCTCGTTGGTCATTTACCATCTCACATCCAACAAGTGCTCAAGGAATAATAGGTAAATGCAGGGTAATATACCCAGATTGATAGCTGTCTTATTATCATTACCTGAAACCCTGTACACGATGAAATAAATGAAAGTTACAAGGAGATACTTTTGGAGGTTAGAAGAAACAGCCAAAACCACCGCCAAAAAGGAATTTGTGGGCATTGACGCGCCTAAAGATTTACGGAAATGAGATGTAAAAACATAGCAGGTCAAATCACCTCTTTTTCGCGAAGACGATTGAAAAGTTGACCTTTCATCACTTTGGGGACAAATCTGAAAGGAGAAATTAAAATATGCTTATCAACGATATTCAACTGGAAGAAAGGAGGAATTGTACGTGGAAGTACATAAAATGACTTGGAAACTAAGAAAACTTGTGCAGACCGAAGATGATGAAGTCTGATCGTCCGCGTGAGGATAGTTCTAAGAAGGAATACTGTCGAAATGTCCGTCCCCACTACCAACCCTTCTCAGGATTACCCTTCACTCGCACGATCAGACAACATGATCAAATGTGACACCCGAGTTCAAACCATTTCCTGCATTGTGCTGATTAAAAGGAAACTCAGGTTGTTCTTATTTCTAAACGAGTGTAAACAATTAGAAGCAGCCGCCTTCTTAAAGCCCCGTTCAAACGTTCATGATAGTTGATGATAGTTGTTGCTGGTTTCAACTTTCATTCACTATTATTATCTATAATTTTTGCGTTCAAACGGCTCGTGAAAGCTGATAATAGATGACAAAATCACACAATGAGATCATGTAATTGTAAACAAGTATGGCGCGCGCTGAGGTCAGTGATTTTGGTGACATTTGAAATTTTAGTCAAGCAGTCACGAGTTAAAGAATATGAAGCCTACCAGGAGATAATAAGAATGAACTGCGAAGCATTCTGCGAAATTTGAGGGCTAAATTACCATTAACGATTTTGGTTCGAGCCCGTTTTTTGGCAAAACTGCTCACGGGAAAACTCTCATTTACCATCATCGATCGTTCAAACGGAAAAACTATCAGAAACTATCATATCGAATTTGAACATGTCCAAAATTCATGATGGTTGGTGATAGTCGCTGATAGCCTATAACAGTTCGTGTTCAAACGCGCGTGATAGTTGAAACTATCATCACCTATCACGACCGTTTGAACGGGGCTTAAGAAACCAGTCGTTACTTTTTTCTCCTTGAGGTCGGGGGTATTTTTGGGGGGGATCACATGGTCTTCGAGTATAATGGGGGGGGGGAGGATTTCGTAAATCATTAGTCTCCAACAGAGTATAAAGGGGGGACGATAGAAAATTAACTGCCAATAAGGGGAGGGGGGAGGGGGGGGAGGTTCATAAGAATAACACAAAGCCATATAGTAACGTGTTGTGCTTAAAACGATCACGTGGTCTGAACTCAAACGTGTAACACTAAGCGTGCTGCACGTTCTGAGATGCAGGTTTGCTCATGGACCCTGCTGGTTTCTTTTTTTTTTTTCTTTTTCACTTCCCCCTTGCCATCCTTTAATGGTTTCTTGCACTCCCAATCAATTAACTACTTCGTAACCTTCTTTAGAGTTAAGTCAACATACTTGGTATCGTTTTCGAGCTTCGCCACCGCAACTTGCGATTTCAAGTCAGCCAACTAAAACAAAAACAAAAGCAAAAGCAAGTTTTAAAGCAAAACCAAAATAATCTTAACAGCCATTCAGAGCAAAGGAAACCATCACAACCAAACGATGAGAATTTATAGGTAACACAAGCAGCGAGGAAACACGAGAAACCATGACGTGATTAGCTTAAGTCTTGTAGGGAGCGAGTTTTCTGGACCAACGACGGAGTTAATGAGAAGGAAAGGAACACCGAACCAATTTTGAAATTCCTTCAAACCTAAACTGAAAATTGCTCCACTTGTATTCAGCCTTACTTGAAATATTTGTTAATACTTGCCCCCCTTACCTCTTTTCCAATAAAACGAGTACAACCGATCTATCACGTACATAAAAACGTGTATTATCAACCACGCTCCTTCTATCGCTTAAGTAATCAATAAGCACACAAAGTTCGCTTCACCTGACCCACTCGCAGAGCTAGCCGTATAATAATCAGAAATATTGAGCAAATAGAACCGTAACCTCTTTGCCGGTTCGACAACGTGTATATACTACCTACATAACTCAAAACCCTAAAAACAAAACAAAAACACGAAAACGAAGCAAGAAGAAAAAAAAAACAATAAAAACAGCTTTAAATACAACCTCCAAAATTCAAAAAGGGAGTACAAGCAAATCGAGCTAAAATATGTACCTTTTTGGTCAGAAATGCTGTATCCGTCAACTTTTCCACTGTCAGACTTGGAAAAAAGCGCGAACGTGGTGTGCGCGAGCGGTCCCAACTTGAAAGAGAACCTGAAAACAGCCATTAAAGGGAAAGACCCTGCTAACAAGCTCGGTTCTTGTAGATGCATTAATCAATACCGGAGTAACAAACGCCTCCAGAAGAGGAGTAGTCATGTTTGTGCGGTTTTCTAGCGGCGGACGCGAGCATGAGCGGCATAAGACAAGCCCTCAATACTTGTGGTCCTCTTAATCATAATTTGGGAACCGTGTGGCAGTCCTTAACCCACGGGAGCAGTTTTGCCAAAAAACGGGCTCGAACCAAAATCGTTAATGGTTATTTAGCCCTCAAATTTCGCAGAATGCTTCGCAGTTCATTCTTATTATCTCCTGGTAGGCTTCAGTATCTTTGACTCGTGGGCACGTTTGAATATATCCAAAAAACATTTTTAAAACAACGTAGTCAAGTTGTGTTGTGACCATTTAACTGCTTGCACCTTTTTTTGTAATTGAAATTCTTTCTCGCTGTATTTTCTTAATCGTGCTTCATGAGACCTACCTGGGGAGATAAGGCTGGATGAATAACGTTGGTTGGATGATCTGTTCTCTCTGGATGAATAACGACAGTGGTCGGATGATCTGATCTGTCTGGATGACAATCTGACGAGTTAAGAGAAATGAAACATTTTAGCAAGACACTGTAAAATAACCACCTAAAGAATATATTTTTTTTCCTCAGAGGACCCGGCAATGAATCCTGCAATCTGATTGGTTCTTAGCGCGGTCCGTATTTTCCTATCTCTACTCACGGAAACGCTGAGTACATCCCTACCTTCACTTCCATTTTTCATAAATTTATCTCGTTTTTCCTGCTGGGCACTATTTTAAGCAAAGACGTCGGTCACTACCTCAAGCCGATGAATAACTTATTAATCCTCTCTTTTCTCTCTCACAAATCACTTTGGTTGACAGAAAAATATTGGTTTCGAAATTAATATGTATAGGCAAAAGGGTCTTTAAATCGGTTGACAAGCGGCCTAAAATATAATAAATTTTAATCTTTCACAAAAAGTACCTAGAAAGTTAAAATGAGAGTTATTTGGTTATAATTCAATACATCGATGGAACTTTCATTCATGTAATTTCTGAATTCTCTCAAACAATTTGTTCGTAGTGAAAGGGCGAGCGAAGTTTTCACTGAGTTCTACGACAAATACGCTTTTGGTGAGTCTTTCCAAGTTCGTTCAATATGAACATTTCTACGGTAGATTGAACAACAGAAACTGAAAGAATTCAATGAGAAAAAGCCGCATTAAATTCCCTTGTGTCTAGTTGAAGTGTTTCATACGAATTCAGTTTTTGTGGAGAAAAGACCAAATTAACACACGCCATTGCAGCAAACAGATAAGTATGAAAATGTAAAATTTGAATTTATTTACAATTACTTTCCTTGCCATTTACTTAACTGAACAGCGGTAAATCTTCGTACATTAATTAATCTTAATTAATCACGAGAGTGAATAATACTTTCCGTAAGATCATTAACTGGTTTTGAAGGAGAAATTGTCGTGACAGTCCTTGCCAAACTGGTTACTTTTTTTTTCAAAAGAGCACATGCGTTTTTTTTTCTTACGCGCTCTCTAATTGACAGGTGTCAAATTGTGACAGATACTTATAAAAATAATGTTTTAATGTTTGTTTCGAAGCCCTTTAAATCACCTTTATCAATGGTGAATAACATATACAAACAGTATTTGAAATAATAGTACGAATAATAACAATAACTAATAAATTAAATAGATTAATAAATGAATAAAACATGAAAACCGGTAAAACTGGGAAGGACTACCTTCCATCGTCTGAATCTTAAAGAAAAGCGCGACGGCAACAGCAACGAGAAGTGGAGAAACGAAAGACCCAATGAGAAAAAAATAACGTAGCATATGCGTTTTAATACTTTGTACATTTATTAGCCTTCCAATGCAGAACAGCAACGTGAAATTTTCAATTTTTGTGTACTCTTATGATGAAAACCTCGACAGCAATTTTTAAGATTTTACTTCAACTCAACATTATCATGTGAAGCCAGAGAGAAGTTGTCACCCCATTAGAAACGATAAATACATTGGCGAGATTCTTAGCAGAAAGGATAGTTTGTTTTGTTTTTTAAGGTAATGTTTCCCCATGCGTCGCCGTGGTGACACTGTAAGCCCCCCATATTTTTTGTAAAATGGAGATTATTTTAATGCAATTGTATTACTTCAGAACAGACCACGTTTTTACGGCTGTTTTATTTTTGTTTCGTTTTCGTTTTGGCTTGTTTTCTTTTTTTTCTCTGTCGAGCGGAGGTAAACGCGAGGGTAGTGCCAGAAATAAAAAGTGACCTCGTCCGTACTTCTTCTGTGGGCTTCAATTTGTAGCGTCAGCTTGTATCATCCGGCTTCCTTATCAAATTAGCTAGGCGCTTCACCACTTTATACTGTAGTTTCATAAGACATTCACGGCTTCACAAACCTCTGATTATGCATTCTAAGCAATGTAACCTTCAATTCTAACTCATCTGCACGGGCCTTGATGTTCCTGAGGAAAGAAATAATTCTCTTCAGTTAAACTGACACAACTTAAGTTTATGATGGCTTACCGATGGTGTCAAGGGAAAAAATGTCACAACTGTTTTCAACATTCTTTAAATAGAAATTTACAAAAAATTGATCTTTTTTTTCACTATTCTTGACATTCAGTTTGTCAACTGATGTTGTTTCCCGTTACCTAAATGTTTGATGTTCCATTAAAGTTGCCGCTAACTTTTCTGACAGATACACTGCCTCTCTCTGACCTCTCTCTAATGCAGCTATACAATGTTCATACTCTGCCTACAAGTTAAAAAAGAACTTATTAATTAAACTGTGCATTGACCTCCATTTGATAAACCAGTAGTAGGATATCAATTGGAGTTACTGCAGTAACAAAGGAAGTTGTAATTATTAACATAAGAAACTCTCAAGTTAGTTCCAATTTGAGAGAAAGGTGCCCATAAAAAATAAATCAAGATCAGTTTTTAACTTATCTTTTCTCTTCTTTTTTTTTTTCTTTTCAATCTGCAACTGCTTAATTTGCCGCTCACGGCAAGGATCGTTTGGTCACTCAAGTATTATCAGCTGGTCACCATAATATTTATTTCATTCAAGTTGTGAAATGAGGCTCTTTTACCATGAAAAATGTTATGATAATCTATTTGATTACCTACAGTACCTCTTTATTGTTACTTTGAACAGGAGTTTGAATGAACTAATTTTTTCCCTCTCTTAGATAAATTTTTTGTGTATATTGCTGTTGATGGAGGAGCAAGCAACAGGTGCAATCACTTGGGAGGGGCCACACAATATCTCATAAAAAAATCTTAAAAGATGAAGGCATGAAGTCTTAGAAAGTCATGTAAGAGGTAGAGCATATCTTGCAACCTGGTCTTCTTCTAGAAATTGTTGTTATTTGTAATCCTATAATTTTTACTTTTGGCACTAATAACTCAGATCTTCGTTGGGTAATTTTTATAATTTCTAACTGTCAAAATGATATTACTGTGAAAAATAACATCTGGAAAAGAAGAATCCAGCTACATGTAGGTTACCTTACAATTCCAGGGTCTCTCCTCTCAATGCCACCTTGAAGCAAAAAGGGAGACTATGACAGAAGGGACTCTGGAAATGGGGTAGTAACCATGATCCCAAAAGCCTTATAAAAACAATTTGAAAACCTAATATGCCTCGCTGCTCTTAATAATTTATGCCCTAGACAACAGGCCACTGCCGCGTTGATTGTTGTGTTGAGTCTTGCGGCTGAAAAAGTTAAAGGTCATACCATGAAAAAGTCGTGCCGAAAAATTGAAGTCGTGCGGGAAAATTAAAGTCGTGCCGGAATGTTAAAGTCGTGCCGGAAAGTTTATGTCATATCGGAAAGTTAAAGTCGCGCCAGAATGTTTAAGCCGTGCCGGAATGTTTAAGTCGTTGATAAAAAGTTGATAAAAAAAAAAAAGAACTGATGAGAAATACGAGATGACGCTAACTGGGCTCCGTACATTCGGCACAATAACCGCCCCTTGTTTGCAGTCCAGCCGTAATCTGCTGTTTCATGTCGTTCTAATGTCATTCAACAAACTCATTATTCTGGAAGAATTACATTGGCATAATCCCTCGTCGTACTCTGTTATTTTCAATAGATCTGTACCTGAGGTGTTTCATCTAATGTCAATGATTTGTGCTGATAACTTCCTGTACCTTTATCCTGGAAAGCAGATCCCTGTATGTTGAGTACTGGTCAATCAAACTCTCAAAGTAAACTTTATGTAGGGAGTAGCGGTCCTGTAGCGTAGAAAAACTTGTCATATAAGAGCTGAAAAAATTATGTTCACCAGCTTTAATTCATTCTGTTTAAAAGT
Source organism: Pocillopora verrucosa (assembly GCF_036669915.1). NCBI lineage: Eukaryota > Metazoa > Cnidaria > Anthozoa > Scleractinia > Pocilloporidae > Pocillopora > Pocillopora verrucosa. The sequence goes on along the minus strand of NC_089325.1, from coordinate 21,929,779 downwards.
GTTAAATCAGAATAATCCTATCCTTCATCTGTGACTTTCAATAAATCAGAACTAACGGTGTTTCATTTAATATTTTTGCAGTTCTTTGTTGCTGCTTTGTAAATGCGTTCAGTCATTACTCGCTTAGGATAAGTCATCGATCTCAAGCACAGCAATCAGAATTGTCTTACCTGCCTTGTCGATTCTCCACAGTTCTCCAGTTTCGACAATTCCTACCGATCGAATATAATGAAACGCAAGTTTCTCTCCTTTAGTGTGCAATCAAATTAACAGTTCTAAAGGATATTAAAATTTTCCTTGTACTTGGGAAAAAGAGAAATAAATCTTGCCGTCCAAGTTTTGAGGAAAGCTTACCTGACTAAGGAGGTCCTGTGTTTGATTCAGCTGATTTGAATATACCGCCATCTTAGGATTCGCAAAATCATACGATCGACTTGTCATGTGACAATATCTATTCAGATTCCCTTCAATTTCTTTCAGCAAATCTCGGTTATGCTAAAATTAAAGATTGTTTGTGTATCAGTTAATCCGAAAAAATGAAACTTTCTTAAACTTTACCGAAAATCCCCGTTCACCAAAGCGCCACAAATTATGAACAAGCTGCTGCAAGTTTCCATCGTTACGATTGGTTGCGTCAAATTACGCGGGCAGGGACGTCACCATTCAGACCCAGGGCTTTTTCCAAATTGCGGTCACATTTGACGTCAGCGAATCAAATATGGCGGAAACATGGGAATATGGATGAGTTTGTTTTGTTTTTAGAAAAGACCTTGCAGATGGACAATTCATTAGATTAAGAAGTCATGAGGGCCAGAAGCAACTCCATTGTTCGTCTGGACTGGTATCATCGTCTCGTAAACCGGACAATATTAGATTTTCAGGTATGCCTTTATCCGAAATTGCTATGGCTGTTGATGTAAATCGAGTGTTTCTGGGGCATGAATCTTACTGTTGTTTGTCAGCTAGTTTTTGTTAATATAGTTTTTTTGTAAGGCCTAATTCATTGATAAGAAAAGAGATTTCTATGTGTATTCTACAAGACTGCTAAACAGATGTTGTGACTTTACTTCTTTCTTGATCTCAGGATCCAGTAACTGGTCTGTTGCCACCGAAAATCGACTGGAATGCTTATAAATCAAGATCTTGTGACTGTAAGGATGCTTGGGTGCGGGACAATGTTTACAGTATCCTGGCTGTGTGGGGTCTGTCACTTGCTTACAGAAAGAACGCTGACATGGATGAGGACAGAGCAAGGGCACATGAACTTACACAGGCAAGTCTCATTGAAACATTAGTCAGAGTAACTGCTTGTTGCGAAAATTTTATATTTTGTAACTGTAGATCATTTGTATCCATTGGAGTTCTTTGTTCAACATGTTCAAGATTGTTGCTGATAGAGAAGCTAGAGATGTACACCTATAAACATGTGTAGTACGTGAACTCTAATTCCCTGTATCTAACAGTTCACACATTTTTTGCGTAATCTTATCGTAAACACATTTGTGGTCATGTTGAAAAATGTTATAATCTGAAATAACAGCAAATATCTTACCACCATATATTTATTTTTCATTTAGAGAGCCCCTTCCTCTCTTATTAGTACACCTGCCCTTATTTTTTCCCTCTGATACTTTTAATTTCTCTCCATTGTTTGTTTTAGGCTGTGGTAAAGTGCATGAGAGGTTTGCTGCTCTGTATGATGAGACAGGTACACGTACCATCAATTTTTTTTATAGAAAGTTTATTATTCAAATGTAAACCTCCTATTTCCTACAGTGTACATGTAAGAAACAGAATCACAGCAGGGTTGATCTTTCACAATGTATGTTCAATAGTTAGTGTTCTTGATTTATTTCCAGGTTGAAAAGGTTGAAAAATTTAAGAAATCTCAAGCAAAGGAGGATGCCTTACATGCAAAATACAATTTAAGTGAGTAATAACAGCCTGGGCAAAGTAGAAATTGTTTGTGAGATTCTTTGTTTAAATGCTAATGGCAATGTGATCTGATCATGGTGGCAGAGACTTGTAGTCCATGTGTTGGAGACCATGCCTGGGGACATCTTCAGATTGATGCCACATCACTCTACCTCCTCATGTTGGCTGAAATGACTGCCTCAGGTACATTTAAAGCTAGTTTACATACATTACTTTGTCAAGTGTAATTTGTTACAAGTTTGTAGCTGTTTGTTTCTTTTACAACTTAATGATACAGCTTTGATACTGTAAGTGTCCTTTGCCTTATAATTACGAAACAAAATCATTACAAAAAGCTACATTCAGTTTTCCTTAATATTTTTACTCACTGATTATTTTGTCATATAATTTGCTTTCTTTGTTACATATATTTCATTTTTTTCTTTATTTGTATAGGAATACAAATTATTTTCACTCTTGATGAAGTTGCCTTTATTCAAAATCTGGTGTTCTACATTGAAAAAGCATTTTGCATCCCAGTAAGTGACTTGTATTATGCAGTTTTATTGATTATCATACACATGTTCATGTGAAAATGCCATATGTTTCAATTATTTGCTTTCCATTGGACAGTAAATGATTGTTAATAAATTTGAGAGAAGTTTCTCTGGTTTTTTGTTTGTTTGATATTTTTTGTCTTGTTTATTTTCAGACTTACTCATACCTAGCAGCCATAGAATAAAAAAAAGATCAGCAATTTTTATAATATTAAACAAATGTAAAAATTGTGCATAACTTAAATGATCATGAAAAAAAAGTTATTATTGTTAGATGTATTATTATTTTTTTTATCATTATTTTAATGATTAAAAGTAACTAATACTTATCATAGTTTTGAATTTTGAACATTGTGCTACAATGTATATACAGTGTATTAAATGTTATCTGTATGATGTGTGCATTCCTATATTTTCAGGACTATGGTATTTGGGAAAGAGGGGACAAACTTAATCATGGCATGCCAGAGCTAAATACAAGTTCCATTGGAATGGCAAAGGTTTCTTAATTTTGCACTTGATTTGACAAAAAGACATTTATAAATACCTACACATAACACCTGCCTAATTAACACATATACCCAAGTCATGTACACTGGGTTGTGTAATCTACATTATTTTTAATCTCACTTTTCATTATTAAGGCAGGGTCTTTCTGAGGGTACACTAAGCATTTAAGCGTGTTTGAAATGTTTTCAGAGTTTCATTGAGCATTTTAAAGCATTTAAAAATTCATGTAAAGAATATTTGGCTCCTCAGCAAATTTTAAACAGATGCACTAACAACATACTCAAAACCATTAAACTAAACAGAATGACCCTATTGTAACTTTAGCATGCGATCAAAACTAACCAATCATAACCTGTATGCACCACTTGCATCTTACAGCCAGTTATCTTGGAAAAACTGACCAAACAGTTGTCATGATAAAGACTAAGAACACATGAACATGAAGGACATTTGGCTGTCAGTCAAGTGGTCAGAAAAATTTCAGTCAGTCACTGTTAAAATTTCTTCCAAGGACTACCCTCACTTGGATGATCTCATTGTACTGTGAACCCATTGTGAACCCATTGCTGCTACAGGAAAAGGTTGTTTTCTTACTGAAATGATTGGGTTCACCCTCTTTAATTTCTCTAGATCCATCCCTGATTCACTCAAAAAGTTTTTTAAAGGAGAGTTGTAATGAGTCTAAAATCTGATGTTTTGAGTGTTAGCCTCTCCTCAGAGATAACTACATGTACAAGGACTAAAGCTCGAAAAATCAGCTTTTAAACTGTTTATGGTGGCCAATTTAAGTTATCAACTCAGTTGATAATACCAAATTACCCTGTTATACTCTCCCACTATCACAGCACCACAGTTTCTTCAGAAACTTACCCCTTCCATTTAAGGGAGAGCTTAGATGTGTGTAACTTTTTGAATGGTGTAATGGGTTTGCTTTTTTTCTTTCCAAAGGCTGCTCTGGAAGCATTGGATGGTTTGGATTTATTTGGCCCAGAGGGAGGACATGCCTCTGTTATCCATATTCTTCCTGATGATATCCAGCAGTGTAAGGTAAGTACAGTGACCAAGCATTTAATATTAATCACTTTTCATTTGGCAAATTCCTTTGTTAGAGTGGAACTTGTTTTCACAACATACTGGGTTCATATTGAAATGTGGAAATTTTTTGAGGCAATTTGGACAAACAACTGAATAAACAACAGTAATTTGTGTATTTTTAAACGAATTCAACTTTTTTAAGCAGTTACAGTAAATTTCCCCAGATTTAACTCAATCAGCACCTTGCACATTATGACAATGAATGGAGTATAAAATATTGAGATCATTGAGGGTTTTTTAAAAAATGTGCTCTGCTGTACAGCGTTTTCTCTCTTACGTGTATACTGTTATATTCTTACTAGGCTATTTTACAGTCAATGGTACCAAGAGAATCCAATTCCAAGGTAAAGCACAGTATGATTGCTCATAGGTATTTATTTAATACTGTAGTTATTGATTGCATCTATAGTATGACTGTTATTAACTTTGACTTTGAGAACTTTGGATCAATAATAGTGATAGTAGTTCAAAATGTACAATGTAATAATTTGTGATGTTCCTTTACTGTACATGTCCATGCTAGAACTGGGGTATTGTAGTCTATTAACCCTCTAACTCCCATGAGTGACCAAGAGAGAATTTCTCCTTACAATATCAATACAATATCAACCAGATAAGTGATGAGAATAAAAAATATCAATTTGGGGATAATAAGTTGATCCAATACTAAATTCTCTGAACTAACATTACAGGAATTGTATGGTTGAAAGTAAAGAGAACAATAAATTTGAACAGGGAGTCAAAGGGTTGTCATGCTACTTATACATTGTTGAAGTTTTCTAACAGAGTGTGGGTCTTGACAGTAGTGTAGATATGAAATAAACTGTTTAATCTTACTGGCCAAGTGATGAAGCAAGATAGCAAGTTACATGAAAAAATAGGTGTTTGCCACACACATTTACATATTGAATCTTCTTGTTACTTGATAAAGTTTTCAAAAGATTTGTGAAATAATTAATATTAATAATAATTAACACCATGTGTACAAATGTACATGTAGTTGTAGAACACTTTTAACTGGATTTTCTGGGGCTAAGTGTACAGTGTACTTCACTTTACAATCATTTAGCATACTCAGTTTTCCCTTTAAAACCTTTGATAGCAGTATAATGTGATTATTTCAAACATGCTTATTTTTAACAGGAAGTTGCTGCTTCTGTTTTGAGTGTAATTAGTTTCCCAGCTTTTGCCGTTGAAGATGCAGATCTAGTCAAAGAATCTAGGGAAAAAATAATTTCAAAACTTCAGGTCTGTTGATATGTGTATTTTTTGTTCAATATTACATCTTGTACATGATTTAATATATTTTTATTTTGACATGGTTTAGTTGATGGTGATGGTGAAGTCATCAAAATTGGGTCTAATCAATTTAAATGGAAAAAAATAGCTGATCAACAATACTCATGTCTTTCATCCTTGTAAATAGTTTTCTTATCTTGGGATTTTGTACAAGTTGATCTATACTTGAAGGATATCACAGTATTTGATCTCAGCCTTGATAAGTATGATCTAATTACAGAATATTCTATTACTTCAACTTTGTGCTGTAGCTATCATGTTAAATCTTTCTTCCGATCTTTGATGATAGGGTCGATATGGTCTTACTCGTTTCATCCGAGATGGTTATAAAACTCCACTTGAGGTTAGTGTGTACTCTTACAAGATTGGTCTAGATTGTTACTGACTTATGACAGTTGCATCCTTGGTCCTACTTCTTACACTGTGATTTAAACCCTTTGATCCCTAGGAGTGACTAAAATCTAATTTCTCCTAACAGTATCAGCCATTAATTACACATAATGGTCACACGAGAAAAGGAAATGATCACCAGCTAAAGAAGCTCTCCTTAAATTCTCCTTGTCAGCGCTTTGGGAAATGTATAGAGAAAAGTAGGGAGAAGATAGTTGGCATACTGATGTTAGGGTGTGAAGGGTTGATACCATTAGTATTACTACAAATCACTGTGTTTGCACACAATGTAATTTTTTTTCTTCAGGACCCATTCAGACTTCATTATGAACCAGCTGAACTGGAGATCTTTGAGAATATCGAATGTGAATGGCCATTGTTCTTCTGTTACCTCCTTCTTGATGGTGTGTTTCATGATGATGAGGAGCAGGTAAGTCTCAACAAATGTGTTAGCACTTTGAGTTTTTAGTTCTTCTTCTTTTCTTTTTTTAAACATAACTACATTTGAGGCATTAACCCAAATAAACCATTGATCCTTTTTTGTTCAGTCTGTAATCTGCTTCCAATTCAGTTGAAAAACTCTCTGTGCAGTCCTGCTTTGTACATGTATTGTTTTATTAATTTAGCACTATAATAAGATTTTTTTTTACGTGATCAAAATTAATGTTTAATTATTGAGATTAATGTCTTGCTGCTCAGTATGCATTCACTTGTCATGTGCATGGAAATATTGATTTAAATAATAAAAAAAATATTTAATATTTATATGTTTCATGGCATAAAGCTTGATCAATGGAAGCCAGACTGGAAAAAGGCAGTCATCTTATAGACACAATATACATGTAAATTGTTGATACAATGTATCAGTTACTCTGGGCAATCAGGAGGATGTTCATGATGATGTTTTGAGTATACTCTTGCTACTACTCAGAATTTTTCTGTGAAAGCCAACTGGCATAAGCTATTTTTGCCTAGGCATCGAGAATATTCTCCCCTTGCTCAATCAAAACTATCTTCATGCTACCACATGTCTCAGCAAAAAAAGCCTTTGATTGTATCTGAGCTGTTCTCAAGGAAGTGCCGTCTCACCACCAAATGCATTGATTTGGAATGTCATCTTTTCGTATTCTTTTTGTGTATTCCAAGGATCACTTTGTCATTTGGTCCAAGCATTGAATTTGTCTTCTTGAACTTTTATTACACAGAAATAAGTGCATAGATTGTTTCAGTTAATTTTTTTTTATCCAAATGGTCATGGATGCTCTGATAAAGACTCTTTAGCCAAAGCAATGGCAGCAATTACTCCTTGCATCCACTTTTCTCTTCTTGCTTGGAACCAGAGCTGATGATTGAAACAAAAAAGAAACACAATTTTTCTGCATTAGAGTATCAGAAAGACAGTTTAGACAATGGGCAGTGTTATAGTGTATCTGTTGCTATCACAGTATACAAGAGGCCAAACAGTTGTAAGACTGAATTCTCATGACCAAAAAATGGTTCTTGGTGTGATAGTATATAACATTATATGATTCAAAGTACATGTTTATTTGCATGTATGAGTCAAACCCTTTTCATCACTAAACAGCCACAAAATTCTAAACACTTGTAACATGATTTTTTCATTTGACTGGGTTTTCTTCTAGCTTGAAAGCAGGTTTTTTTGTACTCAAAAGAAAAGTGTTCAATTTTCATTGGTAAAAAAAAAGTTATAATATATTGTTGTTGATACATATGTACATTTACATGTAGGGTTTTCTTATATTGTAGACCTTTGTGAAACTCATTGACATTCTGTCACTTTTGTAACATTTTGTTTATCAGAATGACAGTATTATGTTCAGGAGAGCAGACACCAAGACATGCTCTGTTAAAAGATATTTTATAGAGGGTGAACATTGATTCTAGGGCAAAATTATTGTTTTTACCTCCACATCTCTAGTTAGCAAGTTGCTTTCCATTGCTATAACAACAACTCTTGTTTTATCCGGCCACTTTTGATGTAAAAACTTGCTCTCTAGTTTGTTGATTTGTTCAATGGAAAAGTGTTCCGGTGCTGTGGGACTCACAGGAATAGTTCTAGAGGTGTGAACTTTGCTATGGTTGTTTGCTGGAAGAGAGACTTGAACCATTTTGTCCTCTTGTTTTCTCATGGCATGGTTTCATTGATCAAATCAAAATATCTGTACCTTAGCTGCAATGCTATGTGGTAGTGATGTTTGCTCTGGGGTGGAATACACACAAGATTCAGTTGTTGTCTGGTGTTTTTTTAGAGTCAAAATCATCCATGAATATTACAAGAAGGATTCAAACCAGAGATCTTGAAATGTTTGTGGCATGTACAACATATTACAGGGTAAAGAGATTACCATGAATGCCAGATGTTTTGTTGGTTCTGTTCTAAGTAAACATCAAAATTTAAGAATTGTTCTGTCAGTCCTTTGTTCTGTGCCTTCCATTTATCTTCATCCAATTAAATATTTATTTAATTGGCGTGGCGTTAACCACGTTGATATTGCTTTTCTGTTGAACAAATACAAGTGCACTGACATTTTGCTATCTCTGTAAACAATCTGGCCCCCCGAAAGGAAATATTCCTATTCAGAAAGGCTTAAATTCTGGAGCTTTTAATGACAATGTAGCAATCATTGAATTTTTTTTTCAGTTCTCGTGAAATTACTCTACATGTTTTTACCATTGTGTTTTTAATCTAAAATCATTTAAAGTCTTTTATGCAAATTATGTCTCTAGCTATTGTGGTTGACCACTGGTTCTGTTAATCCTTATGGTCTACCTAATTGTGTAGCCTTTTGTCTCAAACAATCTCTTCTTTGTATACCAAAAAGGGTGTTTAATAGAGGGTGAGGAACAGTAATCTTCTTGAATACCCTTTTGTCAAAGAGGTTGTACATACAGTATATGTCAGAATTTTAAATTGTAAAGTACATCAAGAAAGAATTTGATTTAGAAATACGCAGCACAGTGATATTGAATTTATGAATTTAATTCTACTCAGAAGAGTATGTGAACAAAAATGTAGGGATACCATGGTTTAATATTTTGTAAAATTTTCAATTATGAAATATTATCATAAAGGAGCCATGACATGCTGTTAAATTAAATTTTAACTGCTGAAAGAATTGACAGGATACATTAATTTTTTTTTCAAACACAGAATGTGTATTGTTAAACAGGTCATTGGATAAGATACATTTTTTTTTTTCAAACACAGAATATGTGTTGTTAAACAGGTCATTGAATAAAGAATCAAGCAATAAGAATGGATTTTTTTGTGTCATCCTGCCATTGGTATTAAACAATATAAAATACTATAAATTTGTCCATCAATTATTTTTTTTTCTTAGCTACATTCAATTCAAGCCATGCATTTACAATCGTGAAATACTTCAAAATAAACAATTTTAACATCAATGTGGATTTTACATCTCTTGCCATAATGATAATTTGTTGCTTTGAAAATATGACAATTATCAAAGATACACCTGTATAGAGGAAATTCTGAAGTGAATGTACTTTAACTAACACTGGCTTCCATTTTTTGTTTTGTTCTGTTAAATTTTTTTTTTTTGTCATTTGAGGAATTCTTATCTAAATATATTCAGCTGAATTTTTGGTCTGGAGTCAAGTCTTTTAAGCGCATAAATTAAATGCACATGGAAGGTGCTGCAAAATTAAATGTCATTTTTGGCTGACCCGGAGAATCTTCATGATAACTATGTTCCTGTGCTCTCTTAATTGTAGGTCAGAGAAACTAATGATTACAGAGGTTTGAATAAAAAAGAAAAACTTGGAGAACCTGGTGCAAGTAATTTAGTGGTCAAAAAAATATATTTAAGTCATGTATTTCTGCATCTTAGGTGAAAACATATACAAAGCTGCTGGAACCTCTGCTTGTGAGAGATGAAGGTGGTCTTCCTTTAGTTCCAGAATTCTTTTATGTACCCAGGGACAAGGTTAGTGAAACAAAGTAGAGTTTATCTTAAGTTACATGTACACTGATTTTAGTATTTTCCTCCTTTTATTTGCTTTAAAAATTTTTGGAACCAAATTCAATATTTTTTCAAGCATGGAAAGCTGGAAGGAAATCAATAACTTACCTTAAGTTATTTGAAACTCAATTCATGCATGAAATGTCCATCAAATATCTAATGTCTTTTAAGTATCTCTTGTAATTCATGTAGTACTTTTCTTAAAGTTCTTGTTGCTACTATACAGACACTGTAATTTTGAAGTGCAGTTTTATCGCATGGTATACAGAATAAAATTTTGACTGCCTAGAATCCCAACTTGATTGTGAGTTGAAATTGTTTTCTGCATACTGTTCACTTGGTCGTTTTGATTAACCCTTTACACCCCAACATCAATAAGCAAATTCTCCCTACTTTTCTCTATACATTCCCAGTGGTACTAACAAGAAGAATCTGTTTAACAATCAAGGACTTCTTTGGGTGGTGATCATTTTGTTTATTCTTATGACCGTAATGTTTGCTTCAGGGGTGGTATTGTAAGGAGAAATTAGATGTAGATGCTAGTCACTCTTAGGGGGCAAAGAGTTCAGCATGTCTGATGTTTTAAGTGCACAGCGGTTACTGCTTGGAGCTCAAAAGACAATCTTAATCAGAATGGCATTTGTGACCTTCAATTGTTTTTCTTTATTGCTTTTGTAGATGTATCTTTAGTTAAAAGTTATAGATCTACTGGGAACTTGTTAAAAGCATGTCAACTTTACGAAATTGAATGTGTATGCGTGTTGTGACCATTTAAGGTTGATGTTGAGAAAGCTAATCCGCACAGTGTGGAAAGGAATTGTGGGGAATATGTGTTGCACTTGTGGTCTCACTCGCTCTATGTTCTGGCATGTCTGCTAAAAGAGGTACATGTACAGTAAAGTAAGAGCATGATTACACAGCAAGAGATCTTTTTCAATTAGCCTGTTTGGCAAGAGCAGGACAAAATCCCTTAATGCAGATTGAAACTACCTGTGACCCTGATGCCAGTGCATTACTAAGTTTTGTTACAGTTCCTCATTTTGTGGAGGGAACCTATTACACTGGTGCATTGTAGCATGCACATCATTTATTATTGAATTCATTTTCCAGGGCTATGCATAGGAAGTGCGCATGCATGTGGGCACTGTCCCTTTGTTAGCTTTCATGGGCACTTGAATAAAGTTATTATTTAAAAATTATAGCTGAGTTGCATATAATTAAGTTGCCTTTTGGTAATAGTTTTATCGATTCCTTAATTTTATATGATTTATTGTTTCTGCCAACAGAACTTTATCGCAGTTGGGGAGATTGACCCTCTTAATCGTAGACATTCGACCGACAAAAGACCAGATGTAGTGGTGCAAGGTCAGTGTACTATCTGCCCTCGGCTCTCCTACCATTCGCTCTTACAAAGGGCTAACCCCGAAACGTCAACCTAGAATCTCTTTACGGTGGCCAATTTACGTTGTCAACTCAGTCGATAAAACCAAATTGTCTTTCCCTCGCCCTCTTTGTTGGCCAACCTTCAAAGCGGCATTTACAGCAGATAGGATTTGAATAGATGCAGAAGCGAACGTACGTATTGACGGACAATAAATAAAATCGCGTTGCTTTGCAATTGTAAGGTGAATTTGCTGGGAAATGAAGTCGAATACGAATCCTCTGCTGCCTATGATCTGACATGCAATACCCACCAACTCTTCATGTATTTTAGAGTTTACAAACAGATTGGATCTGTGTTACTATAGTCTTGTTTTTTTTTTGCTTTTTTTTCGGTCTGTCTTTTGTTTGTTTGATCCGTTTTTGTTTGCCTATAAGTATAGTTTTATAGTAATATGTAATGATTGAATACTGAGTTTTTGCATCCATGTAAAAGGTCAAGAGGCATGGTTTGCGTTGGTATGGAGCCACTAGTTGTTTGCACGAAACACAGAATTTTGTTTCATTGTTTAGTAGTATCGGACTGAATCAGGAACCTACATGGTTAATGAGGCGTTTTAGAAAAATAAGAGTGATGCAGTGACATAAATTCATTCATGGAATACATCCTGTCATAACATGTATTGAGAAGTAGAGTTTTAGTAGTTGGAGGAATTCTCAAAAGAAGACAGATGATTGTGACCCAATCATTCTGCACTGTCTTAATTGTACTTTGTGCAACGTTTCATATTTACCTTTCTCTCAAATGGACAGTGTCCCTGCTTGCTGAAGATGAGTTGGTAAGAAGTCATTTGAGAAAACTTGATGTCCCTGTTAAAGTGACACAGAATGTGGGCCCAATTCAGGTCCTACCAGCTCGCACCCTCAGCTCCATGTACCAGCAGCTTGGTAAGAAACAAAATTGGAATGGAACAATTGCAGAATTGATAGTTGTACAGTGCCAACATAGAAGTAAAGTACTGACACTGTACCCCCATGAGGATACCAAACCTAATTTCCACCGGTGGTAGCTGATGTATTCATCCTTAATGGAGCGCTAGTCCATTCCCCACCCCCCTCCCCGCTCCCTTCTATCTATGTTTCCATGTAAGTTAATGGTACGGATTGATCTATCTATATTCCTGAGTCACCAGTAGCAAAGTTAGTCTCACAAACCAACACAGTGGCTTTGACCGAGGCTTGAAACCTGAAATTTCAATGTAGAGTCCAACATTAAGTCATAAGCGTACTGTCTCTCTTACACTAACCATGAGGCTACTAGAATCTTGCGCGTGTTGCAGATGTGTAGCAACCACATTGCAAACAAATGCACAGTGTTGAAAGGATGCTGCTTTTAAGTTAGGGGGTGCTCTCGTGTCCGTTGTATCTTTTATCTTTTAACTCGGTGTTCTTCAATTATGTCACTACCTTAAATGTTAACTGGAGAGTTTTTCTGCCAACTGTGAAGTGTCGTTAAATTTTAACTATGACTTCCTTTTCGCAGGGAAAAATCTCAAGTTAGATCTGACAGGCAGGTAAGTCGCAATAACAGAACACCCGTCGTTGTTTCCTTTGTTGGTAGTTATGATGTTGTCGTTGTTTGATAGGATGGAGCTAAGTTGATTCGTTCATTATCTTCTCTCTATCCCTTTAGAAGTCCCGGTTATTATTGTTTGGTTATTCACTTTTCAACATTTGTTGCATTTGCTTTGCACATCGATCGATTTCATTTTTTTTCGCCCATTTTCTTTCTTTCAGGCCAAACTATAACATCGGAGTCTTAGGAACTAGCATGTTGTACAATGTCGGAAACTCCATTTTAGCTTTTACACCCCAAGTGAGTTTAAGAAACTTCGTCAATTTAAATCACACGTTATTGGTGTCTATCGGAGACCTCAAACGGTGTGACCAACAGGAGAAATAAAAAAAATTGAGTCGCCAAATTTACTTTTCTTCTGCTATGGTATGATAGGTTTTTGACCAATCTGAGCACATGTGCAGAAATCGTGCGTCGGTTAATTGGCCTAAGAATTTGCATGTTGATCGAACTATGTTATGGTTTCGCTGAAGTTTCTTGTTGATTGAAATGTATCATTATTTTGAAGTAAAAGAAATATGCTTTTCCAAAGGGAAAGGAGGGGAAACGTCTGGGAGCGAACTTTTTTTACTTCCCTGAGGGAGCGAACTCGCAAAGGTTGTTGGGGGCGAACTTGCGATGGGGCTAAACCTCCATAAACCTTTTAATTAAGCAACGTACCTGACGTTAATATTTAGCATTCTTTTTTGTTGCTGTTTTAGATACTCGACTATCACCAGTTTTACTTAGCTCTTGATAATGAGTTCCTTGCTGATCGGATCAAGTCACTTGTGGGTTTCCTCGGAGCTAATTGGAGAAGACTTGGAAGACCGATTCTCACAATGACCATCACTCACTCAATGTTGGGTATGTCGACACGGCTACTCCTAGCACACTTAGTACAAAATAGCTATCGCGTAAATTCGTTTTTACTCAGAGCAAATTCCTTTACCATGAGGAGGTCTTGAATGACGGAAAATTTGGGACGGTTTCATTTCTTTTTCTGGTCTCGTTCTCTTCAACTAGAACAGTATCTTTGTTGGTGACAACCATAAATCTTGAAGCCACAATTTTATCGAGAAAGTGGCAAAATAGCAACTTCTCTGGACAATTTGACCTATAGTGCCAGCGTAAGCCAAACGGAAATATGATTGACCCATCAAATTTTGAACAATCTATTTGATCGGACAATTCTACTGCTATAGTGGTATGTCATTTCTGGCAGTGAAAAGCTTTAACCTTTAGTCATGTCTTTATCACCATGATGTCCACTTATAACAAGTAACGTATTTTGATAACCTTTATAAATAGCGTGAGAATGACTCTCTAAATTCTCTCGCTTAAACACAGTAAATCGCAGTCTCCCTACAAGGTACATTTGCACATAAATAACGAACTTCGTTTTTACCAAGCATTTTCGTTTTTTTTTTCTCCGAACGCTTTTGAGATAACAGTAAATATCATCACATATACAAGGGTAATTCAAAACGCGTGTGTAGGTATTCCAAAAGAATTTTCAAATTCATTTTCTTCGTCCAACAAGTTCTTAAATGTAATTATGTTTTGATTTTCAGAGGACTCCCTAAATTCATCCATTTCCAAGATGATTATGATGCTGAGGAGTGGCTATATATCTGGAGTCAGGTAGGATCACAGAATGTTTTATTGTTGTTGTTGTTGTTGTTTTTATTATTATTATTATTATTATTATTATTATTATTATTTCTATTGAATGAGAAAGATGCTAAGTTGAGAAAGATGCTAAGTTTTGAGCTCGGTAAAGAAATTAGTCAAAGATGTTTTTTCGTCTTGTCACGAGCGTGGGACAAAGAAAATGTTGAGTTTCCAAGAGGAATCGAACCACAGACTTTCTGGTTCCGCGCTCAGATGCTCTACCACTGAGCCACAGAGACTCCATGGTGAGCAAAGCCCATTACGAAGTTCATGTAAGGCCAGTCGGAATAGGGGTTTAAGCTCATACCAGGAATTCAAAGTTGGTAGGCGTAAACAAACCGTAAATGCGGGAAGGGGAGTGACAAACAGTATCATCTACAACTGATTATATAATAAGCTCAGTTATGCACGCATTCTGATTGGTTCCCACTTATGATCTATCGGAGGACAGACGTATAGATGACGTCATCATTAAAACTTTTTTTAATCCCCTATTATATAAAACAAATAGATCCCAAGTTGCCGTGCGTCTGTTTAGTAATAGATCACAGAGGACGTCAAAATGTGGTGAGAACATCAGTGACACACTCGGCTGCGCCTCGTGTGCCTCTTTTTTGTTCTTACCACATTTTGACGTCATCTGTGATCTATTACTGAACAGACGCACGGCAACTTGGAATCTCTTTGTTAATTGGTTGAGAGATCGGAGCGCGGTCAATCTTACAGTCTGGTGAACTGTAACCCAAAACTAATGCAATCCTGTAGTACTTTCAACTCTTAGTCGAAAATTACTCTCATATAATTTATGTTTTGGACAGGGTTCGTCTTGGGTATCTGTCAGAATTTTTGAGCACGTCCTGTATTACAGGTCTGCATTTTATTGAGGACACTGAAGAGGGTGAGTGGGTTGAAGTGGGTTTTATTTATACTTTGTATTTCAAGTTCTACTTTTCATACAAGGAATTTTTTAAGTCGTACCAGAAAACACTCAAATGAAAACATCACACGCTGCATACAGTCAACTGTTCGTCGACATTTTTTCTCGCGCATTGCGAAATAATTAAAGCATAATAAACACAATAGCCTCTATTTTGCGCGAAAATATGTACGGATATTTATCCGTGGAAAACATCTGTTCCAAGATGCGAACGAGTAAACATGGTTGTATGTTTCAAGATGCTCTTCAAGCTGCTGCTTCAAGACGCTCACAGTTTTTCTCGAGCTTGGCTCTCAGAAAACTGTGGGCTTCGAGGAACTGATATTTTTCGTAAAATAGAGACTGTTGTTTTTTTATTATGCGTCAAATATTCTGCAATACGCGTGGAAAAAATGTTTACGAACAGCGGACTGTGTTCAGCTTGGAATGATTTCTCTTGGCTGTTTTCTGGTACGACTTAATCAACAAAAAGAATATTTCCCTTCTTCTGTAACAACCACAAAACCCTCTCTCATCTTGAATTAAATTTGAAACGAAGACTCATCATAGTGGACGAAAGGTTTGAAAATTGGGAAATATCGATTAGGTGATACTCTCGGATATCACCCAGTTTACATTCGGATATTCGGTCACGTGCTACGTTTAGACCATCGTACAAGGGCAAAAATATTAGATAGATCATAGGCTTGGATACTCTCTCTACACAGCATTCTTTATTGCCTTAGTATTACTTACTTTGTTCTGAAATCCTTTGACCCCTGTACCTAGCATTAAATTTTTTCTTACGATATCAGCCCCAAATCACAAATATAGGTCACCAGAATGAAGGAACTGATTACCAAGTAGTTCTTGATTTTTAAACATATTCTCCTTGTCAGCACCTTAAGAAATTTAACGGACAACAGTATGGAGAATTTGCGTACTGGTGTTAGGGTATGAGGGGTTCATATGAAGTATTTATGTGTCTGTGATAATAGTTCCGTCGTTTAAACGAGTGGATTCTTTGCTCCTGCAGTTTTTAGGAGACATAGAAGGTTACGGGTACCCAGTGACCTGCTGCTGCGAACTGATTCTGAATCAATCACATCGGGAAGAGTAAGTTTTAGTGCTTGGTACATTGAACTGTTTTCTGCAAGGTAGGAATTTTTTTATGCAGGGAAACACTGACATATATTCTTGGGTTAGACACACAATTAGTAGGTAAAAATATGCCCCAATGATTGGGGAGGATAGAAAAGATTAAGAACTGTGTCAATTCACGCGGAAGGCCTCGGATCGAATGGTCGGGGTTTGAATTCTGACTCGGTCATTGTTATGTTCTTGGGCAAGACGCTTAATTTACAGTGCCTACCTCCAACCAGAACAAACCATCAGTGAAGCCCGACGAAATGCTGGAGAAGCTTAAAAAGGTAACGGGAAGCATCCCGTCCAAGGGGGTGGGGAGGCAATAAAACCTTCCTTTTGCAGAGAAAAGGGGTAAATTTGCACATTCCTCCCCAAAATGAAATTTTTTTAGATGGAATTTTTAATCAACCTTGTCTTGCTATTGTTGTTACAGAATCGAGCTTATAGCAGTGCTGGTCATAGTGCGGTAAGAAGAAAGTCGAGTTACAAGGGTTTGGTTAAAAGAAGTAGAAGCATCTCAGTGTACCACGAGCCATCTGGTGGTACATCTCGTAAGTTACTCTTAATGATTGTTTTGTATTATATTTCACGACTTTACGAAACGTCTGCAGTTATAGAAATTCCCAATTGAGCGATGAACGTAATCTGGCACTGCACTAGATTCGTTTCGCGTAGCTCTGTGATTGATTTAGTTATCGTCTCAACCAACCACTCTGATGCCAATCCAAAACCAGTCGTATTTTGGTCAACTCGTGTTATACCGCGCCAGAGCCGGCAAAATGTGGGCACTCGGAGTTAATTTGGCTCAGGAAATTTTTCTTTTTTTTTTTCGATTGGCCGTAATAATTACGATAGAGTTTATTTTCATGACAATCGAACAAAAAGCCCTCTAATGTTCTCATGCTTAGCCTTGGTCAGATTTGTTTCCTATGAAGAAATACTCCTTCCATTGTTCAAAATATTTTGCGCACTATTTTTTCGTGCGTCACCTAATTTTTATATAACTAGCTGATTATTTAAGTAGATAGCCTTTAGAAGCAACATCTGTTAGTCTACTTCTGGTGTAAACATTAACTTCTTTGTGCTGTTAGTCTTGTACGTGGCTTTGAGCAACGCATTTATGTTAAATTATGAACGCATACAACTCAGACGTCGGGTAACTTTACAATAAATCTAACCCTTTAAACGCGTAAGCGATGCAGCAATGTCTGTGACTTTGTTCACGGTGTTATCGTTTACTTTTCTGTTGAGTTAAATTTTACTTAACTTACGTGAGTGCATATATGTTTATCAGATAATATTCCTGCGACTTAAAGTGACTCCATAGTATTACACTGCAAATAACATTGTGCGTTTAGGCGAATAAGCAAGCGCAAATTCTGAGAACGTGGCCAATTTTTTGTCAAGCTTGTTTGTCTGGTTTTTTTTTTTCATAACAATGTACGAAGTAAACAGCTACGATGGTCTCTTGCTCTAGAACGAGCAAAGTGGCCTATACTTTCTTCTTTAAATTAGAAAAACAACGGAAAAAGTAATCGCAAGGAAAAAAAGGTATAGCTAAAAGCATGTCTGCGGAAATGACTGGAACAACCAGGCTTAATTTGCCATTGGTTGGGGGAAACACCAGAAAGTCCGGGGTACGTCAAGTTAAGAAATGAAAATTTTGTGTTTGAAGTTACCAACCCCGCTATATTTTGACGTGAAAGGAATGTCTTAGAATGGAATCCGATTAATTAATCTTCATGTTAAGTTTCAATCTGCCTTATCATCCACCAACATAGTACTGTACACTCCCGGCATACTTTAGGAAACCTCTTTCACGTGGTCGTCCTTTGATCAATCTTTCCGTCATGTGTCACGCACTCCACTAACATGCACTTGTCACGTGAGTTTCAGCGACTTGGAAGTCACCTCAGTCGCCTCCACATGACAATGAATGAGGACTGTGGCCCATCATTACCTACATGGGTACCGATTGGTACTAAGAGGGGCTATTACGTTCCTGTTTAAGTTTCCCTTGACTTATTTTGTTTAGTTGGTTACTTGGGTTTGTCTGTCTGTGTGTTGGTTTGGTTTTACTACGTTTTGTGTAGAAATCTTGTTGTGTGATCCTCTGTTGTCAGTGTGGTGAATAGAACTTGTTATGTATTTTGGCACGGTAAATGGAATCATGAGGGGGACTGAAGAGAGAAGCAAGTTCAAAGGCTTTTATCGTTTTTAAGATAAAATTTTTGCCAAACCCACCATTAGAGGGTAAATTTTCGTATTTCAGTAAAAGAATATCGTCACCGTTGTTACAATAGCTCCAACGGCGATAGACTAGTGAAACACTAAGAAAGCATTCAAGCTCTAAAGAAAAAAACAACGTGTGTGTATATCACCCAATGAAGCAGTTGCACATTACCTCTTTGATGTAGCTTGTAGGAAAAGCTACTTCTAACTGGCAAGTAACTGGCGTGTACTGACCTCCTTGTAGAGTTTACGTCCATTTAACACATAGTCTTCTCTGGTACAGGAGAAAAGTGGCGACCAGAGCTTTTTCTTCCTAACATTCTCAACAATTATATTTATAGTGACCTAATTATTAACCTATACTCTGTCCTGAGTGAAGTTCATCTTCGTGCTAATTTAAATGAAAAAGGATAATATAGTGATAAATTTCACCTTTAAAAATTAACTTAGCAACAACTGAAGAAGTGAAAAACTAACACTTTGAAAGTGCGTATGTGCAAAGGGCGGTGAAATTGCGCCCTAATACAGGCCGCCAATGCCGAACTAAATTTTTCACTTTGGCGACCAAATCATGAAAGTTAGGTCGCCAAATTGGGCGGACTACAAACGGTTCTTCAATCATAACCTTTTTACTAAGAGATATAGTTGAATTAAATAAATTTTGCAAAGATAAATTCCGCGGCAAAACTTCCTCGTTAAGTTTGTTTCCAAACCACGGTAGCACAATGCATCCGATCCCGATACTAGACCCATCGATAAACTAGACGCCCATCGATAACTAGAACGCACTTAGATTTAGAATGAGCCTGAACGTTGTATATCCATACATCCTAGTGTCCACTTGTAGCCACGTTAAAGCATCTTTTCCCCTAACTCTAATTTTGGAGGGTCTATCTAGAACGCTGACAGCGTAAAGAAAGATTTTTGTTTGTCTTTGAAAATGGCGACCAACTTTTTTTTGCATTGGCTACCATTGTGAAGATTTTATTTAGGAGACAAGTGGCTATCAGAAAAAAAAGTATTTCACGCCCCTGTTTGTGCATGAAATAGTTAACGGTATTATACCTTTTTTTAGCAACATGCAATAACATCTTAAAGACTAAACAGAATACAAGTCAGGTCAACTTAGATATTTACGCGCTCATGTGAAGAAATAAGGAGCATGCCATGAAGGAAAATAATTGTTAACGTTGAAATTGCTTATATATAAAATGATGGATAAGGCTTTAATATGCATTTAACAGTAAAACCGTATACTGTCGTTGAAATCTATCTCCTCTGTCCAGCGTTACTCAAAGTTCATTTAAAGCTGTCGAGTTTCAAGGTTTTTTGGAAAGCCGGCACCAATATTTTCAGTTTTACTTCGTCAAACGAGTCACATATAGACCCAATGAAACACTTGTGTGGTTTACTCTGGTGATTCGCAGAGAGGTTGACATTTAGAAGCATTAACCATGAACGATTGAAAGCCGATGCTCGGAATGGGTAATGATGTACATGATAACCACAGTAACTTGCACGTAGTGAATGGATCGCAAGCCATTCACGCTTTCCGGAAAGAAAAAATATAATAGCGAAAGATTTGCAAAAATAATGATGAAAAAGTGAATTGCGTACGGAAATCTAAATCCTGTTTGTTATCTTTCTACATGTTTAAGGTATCCTTGATATTATTTATGCCATTTTCCTCTGCCTTTCTCAAATCACGTTCCAGGATGTGAAGCATTTGAAGATCGCCGCAGCTAAGTTGGTTGGACACCAGCCAGGTCACGTTGCCATGTCCAACTGACGTGGAGTTGGAATAATTACTGTTTAGCAACTCAAAGAAGCAGAGACAATTGAATGCCAAGCTGACATACTACAACATATTCTTGTATAATACAAGGTACAGGAGTCCTGTGTATGGATGTTTAAATTTTCTCTGAAGTACCTACTCTTAGAGAATAGAATTTCTCCAACCAACACAACAAGAATTGTTCATCACAACACAAAAATACCAATATAACAAAATCAAGGGCTGCTCGCTTTATTCATTTGTTTCCCCCTGTTGTTATTATTAGGAGCAGTACAAGGTAAAAGCTACTAGGGGAATAAAACAATAGGACTTGGGGTCCCCCTACGAGGTCTGCCGCCAAACCCACCCCAATAACATTTCCTTCTAATCCTAAACCCCACGACTAACTTTTACAAACTAGGTATAGTACAGTAGAGTACCTGTAATATTATGAATGATATTGGAAATATGAGATACGTAACTGGGGGTGGTATAGGTTTTCCAACTAGAGAAGTGTAAGTTTTTTTGACTTGTATTCTTTCATGTTTTGGAGGGAGATTACTTTTATCGTGTAACTTCAAATTAATAACGATTTGTAGGTGTAAGAAGTCTTTTGTGATTAGTATGCGTCGAAGAACTGGTTCGAACTAACTTTGTTCCTTGATAGTATTCCTGCCTGTTTTGTTTATGTTTTTTTCGCATGTTTGTGAGTTTTATTGTTTGTTTGGCTTTTTTTTTTCACAAGATGGTTAAACGTAGTGCGTTCCGCCTTAGGATTATTTATTGCTTCTCTGTGAACCGTGGAAATAATTCACAGCAACAGTGTGGCTCTATTTGACTTTGTTTCACTAGGGGTCCAGACTTTGATACTCAAACTTTTTGGTGAACCAGGAGTTACAGTCCAAAAACACCTCGGAGAGCTTTACGAAAGGTAAACTAATTCAATCTTAGAAGTACTATTTAAGTTACGGAGGGTTAGCCGTTAAATGTTTTCAAACACGGCCTTGCGTCAAAGATTAAGATCAAAGAAAACTGATACTGTATCCTCAAGAAACCGGCTCAATACACATATTACCCAACGTTTTCCTGTTATGCCTTTTTTATCCACATTACCAGTGTGAAAGTTTTAACTGTCATTTTTGTTGCGTGTGATTTCAACGGCTTGTCAAAGTAAGCTATGGTCCTTAGTGCGTCACACGCTGGGCTTGTTGAGAAAACGAGTGGAGGATCTAGCCGAGGTATGTTTTTTATCTATTAATAACCTCCGTTTTCACGACAAGCTCAAACTTTGTGTTCGTTGTTGCTGTTGTTTATTGTTTTGCCGTTCATCTTTTTTTTGTTGTTGCTGTTTATTCTAAAAATTATTCAAACAGCCAAAAGCTATCCTGTGACATAAGACCTTGTGACCCAACTTTGGATTCGAGAAGGGGTTATCATTCATATGCCTATCATTTTTTTTTTGTGTCCCCCCAAGACCTCTCCCCATCTTGTTGCATCCGCCTCTTCGAGCTTTTCACTCTTTTAATGCATGGCCGTACTTCATTGGTCTGAGGTTAATCGCCTATATATTCGATTTCAAGCCCTTTTGGTGTAAAGTATAAAGTTGTTTATGAATGTTTTCCTCTTCTTCTTCACCAGGCTGCTACAGATCTTTTAGTGCACCAGAAGCAGCTGACTGTGGGGATCCCTCAGGGTGGACACGAAGAGGTCATAACAAGGTGAATCTCGACGATGTTGTCGTAGGGGCGTTTGTTTACTTAGTTTTCAAACCGTTTGATGCAAAAAAGAACAAAACAAGAATAAAAACAAAACTCGACTTCAAAATGTGCTTTTGTGAATTGACTTGTAAAGAAAGAACCTTTCTTCGGTGGTGTCTTCTCTGTCACTATATTGATAAGGTTTTTACTACACTGATATAATTATTCAATTTTTTTTTCGTGGCAGCCCCCTTCCGCAAGAGGACATGAAAAATATAATTTTCAACGTTTTTGGTGAAGATATGAGCACTGGTGTTGTCCCTCAGGTAAAATTCCTAAAATGTGTACGCAAACCAGTAACAGCAGAAGTACTAGAAAAAGTAATGATGAAAGTATTAAAATACAGCTAATTTTAGCATTAGTGATAGTAATAAGGAATAATACTAATAGGACCGAGTGGAGTCCAATTCGTGCTGTAATCATACAAGTGATTTACAAAATCAGACGACTGCGAAGCGGGAGTCAGATTTGTCAATCCGCAAGTGTGATTACAGACCAAATTGGACGACACGAAGTCCTGTTACCAATTAATCATAACCATTACAATTTTTGAAAAAAAAAAAACATTGAGGAGGAACATCTCCAGTAGATGACAATGTCTAAAGCAAAAAATTTGGAAATTTCTCAGTTTACTTTTCAGGTTGTTGCTATGGTTATTGTGATCGATTCTGTGATTGGTGGATTTAGCTGAGTGAACTTAGTATGATTGGCTGCTTCAACTGTCCGATTACAGGTTTCCGATTACAGCCACCTGTCTGATTACAACTGTACAGGGTGATTTTGCAGCTGATGTACCAATACATTTGAGAGAATTGTGAAGGTTATGATTTACGATAATAATAGCATAGAGAGTAGGATTTTTTAATCTTTACCTTTTGTAAACCGTCGGATAAGTATTTTCTCCCCTTGACAATTTTTTATTCCGTTTGGGTTGTCAATTCAGCTTTGTTTTGTTCTTCATCCCTGTAACATCGTCATTGTTCCGTTTTGGTCGAACCAGTAATCTTCTTCTTTATCACCAGGAACTGTTAGTTTATCTTGGGATCTTTGTAAGGACTGAACCGTCTCTATTCAAAGAGATGCTGAGGCTTCGAGTCGGCCTGATAATAGAAGTTATGGTGGCTGAGTTGGCGAGATCCATGGATTGTTCCGGTCAGAAACTAAAAAGAGTTTTTGTCTGTTTGTGTATTTAGATCTCATTTTTTCGAACTACGGACGGTTCTCCCCCAGTGCAGCTGAACGTATTGATGTTCGGGCGAACTTCCGTTTACGACAAATGACACCTCGTGCGAAATTGAGTCCTGTTTGTGTGTCTAACCTTTGCCACGCGTTATCGAGAACTTGATTTAACGCCGACAATGTACTTTCCTGGTTTTTTTTTTTTTTCGTCCTGTTACTCGAAGCACAGCTTTTCCAATTTTTTTTTTTCAACCTGCGTAGCTGCCCGTTTTGCGAAAGTTTGTGCCTTACATTTTCACAACTCCTCGCAGGCTAATCTTCAACCTTCAACAGTTTTGCGTTTGATCGGTAACAACCGGCAGACGTTACGACAGTAAAACTGAAAGAAAAAACAAAAAACACAGCAACAACCAAACAACGACAACTAGTCACTCTGAACATAACATGTCGCGTTCTAACGTGCAGCCATACGCGCCTTCCAGGTGAAGATGCCGCTGAGTTTTTCATGAACTTGAGCCCTTTTGAGATTGAAAACTCTCCTGTATCATATTCTTAGAGGAATGGAGTTGGTCGTTTCAAGTGGTAAGTTTAATTTCTTATTTTATCCTCAGTGTTTTTTTGGATCATGGAAAACCTGAGTAGTCGTGGGATTTTACAATCTCGATTAAATTTTTAGTCCTGGAATCATGAAAACTCCAGAAGAATGCTCAGAGAATTATTTCTGAGGAAACAGAAAAAATGAATTAGCTTGAAATAACTGCTGATTTTGTAATCAAATATTAACCAATTTCGAATAGCGATACAATACTAATACAGTGTACACCTCTTTCCTTTTTGTCTAATAATCTTATATGTGTTTCTTTCCTTGTTTCTTTTTTATTTCTTTTTTTATTATTTTAATTATTTTGTAGATTTGTCCTATGACAACAAGAGCACACCAGAGAAACAGATCTCAATCGTAAACGTCGACCTCCCGAAGAGGGTGGGGATCCGAAAACTTTCTAGTGCTATTAAGGGCAGTCTTCATTTTAGAAAGTGAGAGAATTTATTAATCATTTTGACCTTGTAATATCTTACTCTGTTCTTCCCTCTAGCTACTTGACAAATCGACAGTGGTTTAGCGCGGTCAGTACTCTTATCGACAAAGATATTCATCCTCACAGTGGTCAGTGTTGTCTGTATTCGACAACGGAACATTGGCCAATGCGATTGCGACATTACTGCCAATTGTGGTGAAAATTACATTATAAAATAATTCAAATGGTACGCGCGCTCTGATTGGCCATAAAACCATTTGACATGAGCATATGTAAACACGGTTTTCGTTCCTCTTTCCTTAGTTATTTTATAAAAGAAATGTAAAATGGTTTCCGTGTTTACATAGCCTGATGTAAACACTTGGGAGGTTGGGAGAAACACTCGATAAGCTGGAAGCCACTCTGCCTCGCGTCGTGGTTTCCTACGCTTATCTCGTGTTCTCCCAACTTCCCGCGTGTTTACATCAGGCCAGGTAAACACGGCAACCACTTTACATTTCTTCATTCGTGAACGGATTTGTGGAAGGAATTCGGTGCTCTTTAAAGAGTATACCCTTTAGCTGCAATGTTTGTCTCTACCAATTGATAACCGGTCAGCTGAGAGATAACCAGTTCTGCAAGTTAATAAAACTAGCAGAACTGGTTAGGATATCTTGTTATCAGTGGAATACCACCAAGCCCGGAAAAAGATCTTTCCTTGTTATTGTCGTGCTGGAAAAAATCTCCGGCAAAACTATCTCTTATCCAGGTATGGTTGCTGTTCAGTTTTCTTTAATAAATTGGATGCACTTTCGGTCGGCAATACCGTCTTCAAAAATAGGGACCACGGAAAGAATAGTTTTTAATCGGGGCGCTCTTCGCTGCTGTAAATATTTGAGGTGGGAATTATCACATTCATCTTTGCAAGGAACAGGGGTTGCTTTTCAAACAGGATAAATGGCGCGCACATTAGATTTTCTTTGCACAATGCGTTCATGTTGGCTAGCTCCAACCTATACCTTAGGCGGTGGCGATAATGAGTGATGCGAAAGTGAAAGAGTCGCGTCTATAAGGTATTATTTAAATTTTTCTCTTTTTGCTTTGGTTTGTTAGTTTCGTTTTGTTTGTTTTGTCTGGATTGGTTGTTTGTTTTCTATTTCTTTTTGTTTGTTTGTTCTATTTTGTGTTCCTTTTTTTTCGTGCTGAAAAATGTTAATCCAGGTTACGCTAGGCAAAATTGTTTGATTTTGGTTTATTGTCGATAAGCAAAGGGTGTTTTTATCAAAGCTCGTCTTGGAAGTTTCCTGGTTGCACCATCTTTCTGCACAACTGTACGGCTTAACAGCACGTTTTCATATTTATCAACAGAAAATAAGCTGTATTAAAATGTTTGCGGGGAAACATATGGTATGTTAACAAATGATTTCAGTTCTTCTAATGTTATAAGGGTGAAGGGAAATGACATCGATTCAGAAATGAATTTTTTTGTCTCAGCTTTCTGCTTTACTCACGAGTTCTTCGCTGTAAAGGAAGCCTGATTAACATCAACAATACTGCTAACAAATAACTTCCTCTCATCTTGCACTGTAATGACTAACAGATATTTTAAAAAGGCTTATGGAGAGCAAGTGAAATATTTGATTTCCAGCTTAGAGTAGAAATGTAGTTAACCTCTCGTGTGAGCTGCGAGGACTAATTGCAAGAAAGTGAGGAAGTTTATGATGGAGTCGACGTTGATGAACATCCAGTTAGTTCTTTTTGGTGCTTTGATCTTTTTTTTTTTTTTTTTTTGTGGTTGTTTTTTTACGTTTTGTTTATTTACGGTTATTCATTTACTTTTTTCATGTGTGAAACTCATTGCATTCCAAACCAAGCTTTTTTCGATAGTTTGAGTTCCTCAGTTAAGCACTTTTTCCTCCCACAGCGGGATGGACGGGAGAAATTCTTTAAGTCAGGAAACTGTCAAGCATTTCCGTGGCTCCTTTTCTACTGAATCGTAAATTGCAATTCTCTGCAAGCTGTTGTAACTTTCTCTCTAAGAAACCTTGACTGCAACCATAAGTGATATTGCATTAAAGCTAACGCTATGATGCAAAGGCATTAATGCTCTAATTCTGTGTTTGCTATCCAAGGGGAAAATGGATATTAATGCAATAGGATAAAGTAAACTTAAATTGAATTAACTGAGATGTTAAATAGCGTTCATCTCTTGTCAATCCTACGTGGCTTGTCTGTTTTATGGCTGTTATCTTTTGAACCACGTTACCTCGCGCCGTCTTGCGCCATTGTTTTGCATGGTTTTGTAGTTACTTACTGTGTGTAATGTGTAAAGGAGTAAATTTTAAGAAAGAAACTGTGGTGCCCTGTCTGTAGGGAGTGGGGGGGGGGGGAGGGTATGAGATGATTCGGTTTTATCAATTGAGTTGATAATGCCAATTAGCCACCATAAAAAGGCTCAAAAGCAGACGTGTTGAACGTTAGTCCTCCATCAGAACGAATGACGAAAGGCTAATTCTTGAAACGTTAAGTTTATATTAGCAACTCAGTTGATAAAACCAAAGAATGTGTAAAGAGACGGAAATAACGATTGAACACATATGAAATTTGTCAGTCTCTTATTTGTCTAGAAAGGTGATAACTTTGATTTTCCATCGATGACGTGGTACGTTCATAACCAGTTCGAAATATAACGAAAACTTAGATTAACTGAAGTATCATTTTGGACCTGCCAACACTGCGCGAGAAATTGTTAAAAAAAAGTCTAACACAATAACAACATTAATAACAACTATATTTGTTTTCGGATTTAAAGCATATGAGCGGTAGAGGATTGCTACCATCACCTGATCAGGATAAGCTGGGACCACAGAAAGATAAAGATGACGAGGACGAGGACCCTCAGGACCGCCTTGGGCAGTGGATCAGGCGTAGGTGCCTTGATGGAGCTCTTAACCGAGCCCCTGAGGATTTTTACCCCAAATTCTGGAAAGTTCTCGAAAAGGTATGATAACTTGCAAATTTCAAACTCCAAATTTAAAACATTTTCATATTTGCGATGTTTTTCAGCCATTTGAGCGACCTGTTGTTATTTTTTTGCTTTTTTTTAATTCCTCTAGTGTCGAGGTATGACCATTTACAAGCATTATCTACCGAACACCATGGTCTTAGAGGTATGCCTTCGGTTGAATCCCATTTTCTAGTATTATTTCTTTAATTTTAAGCTTTACTGCGATTTTTGACTGGCTTAACAGGCTTATGCACCCTACTCTATCAGTTAGGATGCAATTATTATCCAATGGCGACATGGCCACTCGCATATTTCTGCCCCCGATGGCGATAACGTTAAGTTACTGAGAGTTCTTCCCAGCGTTTTCTGACATAATTAGTTTTGTTCTGGTTTGTCTTTCCTCCAAAGCAAAATGTAATGCTGTATCCAGAGCCTTTGGATTGCGAGGAAAATCTGATAATATTGTTATACATCAGTCAGACAAACCAAAATTTCCTCGCCGAAACAAATGGCAAGATAATATGTCAAATCTGCTACTGGTCAATGTTAAGCTTATTGTGATCACATCATTTCTTAACGCAGTAACCATCATTAGTCCTCTCTTAATAGTTTCAGTCACACAATGCTTTTCTGTTTCCAGATGACTCCAGGAGAATTGAAGTTTGCGTTGTGTGTGGAAGCTGCCCTGAATCGCATTCCAGAGCCGGAATATCGCCAACTTGTGGTGGAAATGTTGATGGTGCTGTCTCTTGTGGTTGAATATCATCCAGAACAGACCCTTGGAGACACTATTGACGTTGACGAACTTGTTTTCGAGGGCCACAGTTTGTATCTTAAAGATCAGGTGGGTGTAGGACAATCTTTTTCGTTTTCTTTTCGAAGTGTTCTTCGTTCACAGTATTAAATAAGCCTGACTGCTATGTGTGTTTAAGAAAAGGGGTTAGGAAGACCATTTTTTTAAGGACCTGAATGTCGCGGAGACTGAGGCAATGTTTAGGAAATTCTTACGTTCACCGTCAAAAATTGCCTCGGTAGATATTTATGACAATTACAAAACTGAGGACTTTTTTTTTTTTTTTTTGTCTTTTTTCTGATGATGAGATGAAGTTACATGAAGGCAGTGCGAGTAGCAACTTTTCTGCATGCTAAAACCCGAACATTTTTTATGGTAGAAAACACAGATTACTCGTGACAGTCACTTATGATCCTGGAGAGTGGGGTTTTTCGTTGAGAAACTAAAGGTGGTTTTACTGCAAAATAAATTTAGTTGAATCTGGATTGGTACTGATCGAGTTTCAAAGTAAAAGCCCAACACCAAGATAGATAAGTGGAAAATCATCGTTTATATATTAAGCATGGGAGCTTATTTTGGAGTGATTGTTGCAGAACCAACACACAACGAGTCAGAAGGAGCCAATAAGAATATTGGCGACTTATACAAAACGGCCTGCGCCGAAGACCTAGGGACCAAATCACATTTAGTGTTGGTTAAAGGGTCGCAGTAAGAGCTGGCGTGGGAATACAAAAAAACTTATCTATACCATTATTACATCCAAATTTATGTGCTTAAAATCCATTTTCCCGGCATTTCGTGCTATTTCAGATGAACATCAAAGGTGATTCCACTATGTGTTGCGCTCGTCTTCCTCATGAAAAAATCAGTTGTGGTGGAGCAGCAGGCATCTGTCGATATTTCTATGACACTGCTCCAAGTGGACGGTTTGGAACCATGACATATTTTTCACGAGTTGTCGCCAAGCGAGTCAGTCATCTTCCACATGAGAATGAGTGCGTGGTTGCTTAGAATTAGAGATTTTTTAATGCAAACAAAGAATTCAATTTTTTGTAGTTTCTCATGACAGATAGTAACGCCTTTCTCCCGTACGTTATTATTTACTTTCTTGAATTGACTTCTTGGAATATTTCATTCTATGAAAAGTTTGCCACTCGGTTATGTGTGAACAAGAATAAGCGCCGGGTGTAAAGCTGTTTAAAGGGAGGGGGTAAGTTTCTAAAGAAAGTATGGTGCTGCGCCGATGGGAGAGTAGAGCAAAGTAATTTGGTGTTATCGAAACGTCAGCGTAAGAAACTCTTGACGCTGGTCAGTTTGTATTATCAACTCAGCTGATTAAACCAAACGATCATATAAAGCTGTTTACGTGAGTTGAAAACCAGTAGAATGAGTGACGTTATATTTATTTAGAACTACGCGAAAGAAGAGGTCTTTAATTTATGATACGGTTCCAAGACCTGTACAGAATTTTTTTTTTCAAATTTTGTGGAGGCTTCTTTACAACAGCATGGGTGACCTTTCTGATTATGCTCTCCCATTCGTTTTATATGTTTCATCTAAGCCAATCAGTATTCAGGCGTTATCAAGCAATATCTTCTCATTTCATTCGTGAGTAAATAGCATCACAAATTTCTTCAACCTCTTACAAATTACTCCTTAATATATATCATTAATAAAATTTAATTGGCTAAGTGGTGGGAAAAGGATACTACGTTCCAGCGACCAGGTTTGTTTTGTGATCAAAAGGGGATTCTCTTTAGCTCTTGATTCATTATCTTGTCGCAGGCGTGATCTTGTCGTGGTCATAATGGCATGCCTCTCGCTAGTTTATTGGCTTATTGTAAACAACTTTGACAGCCTCCAACAACGCGTCAGAGGAGTGTGTTTTGGTGGAGTACCATCTGGCGTATCATGTTTTCAAAGCTGACGCAATTTGCTGAAGGGAAGTTGATTGCAGTGGGAAGAATCAGTAAACTTTGCGCAAAGTTCAGTCGTAAATGCTAAATGTTTTAACAAATCGTCAATGCAGTTACAGCTGAACGTAGTCTCTGGCCTCAAGAATGTTCAGTGAGAAAACATAATTTAGTGTCTTGGTAAAGAGTTTTAACTAGGAAATATAATGTGGCTGTAAATAATTACGCTTCTAAAAACTTTAGAATTAAATTATAAGTTCGTGATAAATAAAATTGAAATACAAGTAAGGTTTTCTTTTACTCAATTTTATTTCATTCTTTGCACATTATTTGCTTCTTAACGATACCTTGGCTATTAGTTTCCCTTTCGAGAAAAAGAGTTGTTCCTAGCAAAAATTTTAGCAATCTTTTGGCGCTAAAATTTGTTTGTCGAGAACACGAATACATTGTAAACCGTAAAGTTTAAGTCATGCAAAGCTTTCGTGCTTCACTTTACGGAAGCTGACTTGTTCTCCTTATAACATCCTTTTATGCTGGTACACCAAATTGCAAACTCGAGTGTGTGACATATCACGCACTACATGCGTGAAGTAGTCACATTTATTTGCTTATTTGACTCCAACATCACTTAACGTTTGAAGAAATTAACCCCTCTTTTCTTTAAAGAGTACATAAATATTTCACAATATCAACAAACTTCGTCATACAATCTGCCTAACTTACTCATTTGCACGATTTGGTAGAACGGAAATAAACACTCAAACTGAAACAAGTAGGAAATTTAATAACACGGGTCACCTTACTTTAGTGTCATTTCTTCAATTTCGTGAAAATCTCAAGATTTCCTCAAGCCTCACACACAGAAGGAGAACTTTGAAGTTTTTTTTTCGGTTTTGTGTGAAAAACTGCTAATCATAGTGTGCGCATCATGTTTTGAAAGCTGATGCTATCCGCAGAGCGGATGTTGACCGGAATTTTGAATAATCAACAAACTTTGCTCGAAGTCCAGTCGTAAAAGCTAAATGGTTTATTAAATCGTTAATATAGTTACAGCTAAATCGTAGTCGATGGCCTCTTCATTGTTTCGTGAGAAAATATAATTTAGTGTCAAGTTAAAGAGTTACAAATAAAATTATACGTGCGAAGTAAAGAAGGTTGAAATACAAATAGCACCTATCAATTTAGGGTTCCCTTTATTCAGCGTTATTTCATTCTGTGCATATTACTTTGCTGTTACTTTCCTGTTTTTAAAAAAGAGGTTCCAAGGGGAACCTCTTACACCACTAGAATTTGTTTCTTGAGTACACGAAAACATCGCAAGATTCACACAAAGTTATCAACCTTCAAAGTACGCATGCGGACCCGTTCTTCTTACACATCCTTTTATGCTAGTACACGAGGTTGCAAACTCAAGTACGTGACATGTCACGCGTTAACAGAGTGAAGTGGTCACATCCTCTTATTCTAGTACATGAGGTTGCAATATCAAGTGCGTGACATATCACGCGTTAACAGAGTCAAGTGCAAACTCAAGTGCATGACATATCACGCGTTAACAGAGTGAAGTGGTCAAACAACTATTTGCTTGTTTGACTCCAAAATCACTTGACTTGTTTAAAGGAAGACGAAAATGACCTTCGTCTCTTTTAGGAGGCCATAAATCTAAGCAGACAATAACGTCAAATTTTACATGCAATCTGTTTATTTTGCCCATTTGCACGACATAATAGAACGGAAATAAACGCTCAAACTGAAACGAGTACGAAAGTTGATAATACATGTCACATAAATATAGTTTCTTTATTCTATTGGGTTTCGCTCCTGGCACTAAAACAAAACAGTTATCTATCAGTTTGCCATTCAGCGTTAGCCATCATCTAGGCTGTTGCTGAGGGAAGGCGCCGATTGAGGATGGAGTCTAAGGCAAATAAGAGTTCGCACGTTCTTATGTTTGGCCTTTCAGTCAACTTAATTCTGACGCTAGGCTCACTCGGTTTCACTTGTCATTCCCTGCATCGATTAGATTCGCGTTTGACAACACTTGAGCGAAATTCACTGCTTAAAAGCTCTCCGTACCCGATTTCCAATCCTTTTTCTGTTGCGCCAACATCTGCTCATTCTCGTCCAAGTGGATCACTGGAGAAAGAAACTGCTCGCGTCCAAAGAGCTGTTGAACGAAGATCCATGTGCAGCAAATGTCGCAGTGTTTGCGTGAATTTGAATGGTCAGCGAGGAGTAAGTTTCACTTTTTTATCCTTCCCTTTTTTACAAATGCCATTAGACCCTTTTATTAATCTTTTGAACGACCTACCAAATTTTGTGACCGGATTTAAGAGAAAAAATACCTTTAAAGAGAGCCTTCACTGTAAAAATATACTTAATCGCCGTGTTATCTAAAATTTTTAACAGTTGACAAATTAGACAAAAACATGTAATTGATGACTCGTTTTATCGACAACGGAAGACGCTCCAATGTCCATCAAATCCTGGTAACTTCCTCAATGTCTCATTCCTCACTGCTTCCCTTTATTTTTTCGTTTGACTTATAATTATTTGTTATATTCAATACTTTTTTTTTTCTGATACAGTGTTTTATTGGAGGGTCTCAGTGGGGTATGGCTCTTACGGCTAACGGTTGAAGTTTTGGTCATTTAGGACTAACAATTAATTTCTTTTCATTAAGGTTTACTTTCAGGGTTAACTGTTTTTTTAAAACTTATCGGGGTTAATCGTTGTTAAGAATCTACGTCTATCGGTTAAATGTCTCCGGGTAGCGATCGATTGAATTAATTTGTCTCCTTTTTTTTTCTTCAATCCATAGAATTCGACCTTGGAGAGAAGTCAGGGAAATGTTGTTTGCGTTGAGGGTAAGAGGTTTTTCGACCACCAATACAATACAATACGCAGTTCAAAGAGTAGAAAAAAATACACCGGAATGGCATGAAAAACTCTTCAAAACACTCAATAGATCTCAACCATTATTAATACCAACAGAAGCATGTCACTAGGTTGTATGCTTCTAACACTAAACAAAAGTCGTGCTTTATGAAACTGCGTATAAGAACATTACGATAACCATGGTAACTACTCTTTCTCGTTTCCTTCAAATGGCTAAGGAAATAGGACCCAAAGAATGTGTCTTGCACTGAAACACGAAATCAAATAACGTCAATCTTCCGCACACAATACCACCCAGTGATATCGCTAGTTTCAATAGTAATAGTTTCAGTGATATATTAACTTAAACTGTACGTTGCTGTACCAAACTAAATATTATAGAAATGTAATGAGCCGCAAAATCGTACCACAAAAGAAGTATCCTCTCTGTTGTTTAGTTGGATGCAATTTTTTTCGACTTTCTCATACAAAATTTATTGTATTTTTACATCAGTTTATTCATCAATTTTCATTTCGTTTTGTAGGACCTCAAGGCCCACCAGGTCCTCCCGGTATACCTGGCCGCACTGGTCGCCAGGGCCCTCCTGGATCGAGCGGTAAAAGGGGAAGAAAGGGACCAAAAGGTGTGCCAGGTCCCCAGGGAAAACGCGGCATAAGAGGACCACCAGGGCCCCCTGGGAAATCAGCACAACGGAGAACAAATCATAGCGGTGGAGGTCAGTTAGGTAAGTCGTGCAATGAATATCTATTAATGGTTGTTTTTGTTGTTGTAATTGTTTTCCTCATTTTTTTCTAACTCGATTGACTTGAAACTTTAATACCTTTTCATTCCGCTGGTTTTATACTTTCCAAGACGATAAGAACAGACCCCTTTTTTTCAGAATTGCCACACTTCATTTCAAAGCCTTCCCCCACCATAACAGTGAAAGAGACACTTAATGTTCTAATACCTTGTAAAGCAAATGGCTTCCCACAACCCGTGATCACGTGGTACAAAAATGGACACCCGATGGAAAAGGAGAAGAAGTACTTTGGAGAAAGAAGTCTAAAATTAAAGAAAATTCAATTCCAGGACCGTGGTGTCTACACCTGTACAGCGGAAAATCTTATGGGCAGAGCAGAGTTATCCGTCAATGTCAGCGTGAAAGGTCTGTCCAAGAGAGTTAAAGTCTCCTGCTGTCTTTATAACGCAAAACTTGGCATTCAATTTCATACTTTTCCCTCATTAAGTATCTAATGTTACTATTCGAAGTTATCCAGAATGTTCATTTTGCATTTTAAAAGGTCCAGATCCTATTTATTTGCTCGTTATTTGCTGGTTAGAACGCAAGCCTAATGTTCTCTGCACAGCAATCAGTCACGCGCGCCTTGCAACAAAACTATTTGAATTTATCGTTCATTTTGCATCCAGGGCAAGCGTAAATTGTGCATAGAAGGTCGCCTTATAAATTTCAATCGATAGTCTCGTCAAAACTTTATCACTGTTGCAAATCTATATATTGCTGAACACTATTAGGATGTCCTCGTACCATAAATAGTAGTATTACCTTGCTTTTTGTCTAAGTTTGAACTTGGTCTACTATGTATGTTGTAATATTCTTTTGGTAGTGCCAGCAAAATTTATTACCGAACCTAAGCGTTCCGTAACTGCTTACAAGACATGGGACACCGTGCTCCAATGTGACATCTTTGGTTACCCTCCCCCTGTGATAACATGGACAAGATCAGGCGAGCAGCTTTCAATCAACAGACATTTTATGAACGGTTCCCAACTTACGATTCAAAACACAACGGAGGACGATGATGGCGCTTACGTTTGCCAGGGAACTAACCAAATGGCAAACGTTATGAGAGTGATATGGGTCTTTGTTAAAGCTGTTGGTAAGTATGGAGTTGAAAAACAAACAAACTGATCAACAACCTTGAGTAAAACAACAGTGTCCATAAAATTTCAATCTAAAATTGCGCTGATTACTTTGTTTCTCTCTCTCGTAAGTGGATCCTTATATTGTGTCAAGTTCTCCCAGTGAAATCAAAGTCCAGCATGTTGGCGATACCATAAATTTAAACTGTTCAGCTAGTGGCTCGCCTTTACCTAAAGTCACGTGGTTCAAAAATGGTCGACGTGTTTTCTCAAGAGCCGTAAATGACGAGAATGGATTGATAAAGAGTAAAATGGTTATTCATCGCTTCAAGCCTAGTGACTCGGGGATCTACACATGTCTATTTTATAACGGCAAGAATATGACAGCAGAGTCCAACACAAGTCTGAGTATGTTGGATTTCATTTGCTATAATTACCTTACTAAATGGTTGTACTGTCTTATTGTCTAAACCTGAAGCCGTTATTTAGCCATTTACCAGAAAATGCTTATCGCAAATGCGACCACACTAGCTGGCAACCCGTTTTGTCAGTGATTTTCATTGAAGAAGGGCTATGAAATAAACTTTATAACATTCCAAAATTACAAACATTTTTAGAAAGGTCCAGTCTACGACCTCCCTCAGCCAGGACGGTTTTGATATCGAACATTAAACTGAAAAGGAATCACTTACTACTGCGTGGTGTGACAGCCTGCATTTAAGTACTTTGTTTGTATATTTTGGATGTGTCTATTTCAATTTCAAAGAGAGATTTAGAATCCTCTATTTGCAAGTCTTCATTTCTCTCTTCCTTTCCTTCTCTCTCACTCTTCCTCTTTTTTGTTTTTATTTTTGTTTTCTTTTTGTTTAATCATCGTTACTCTTTTGTATATACATCTAAGCCCTCGTCAACTGTGGCGATCCGGGTGTTCTTTCCAACGGACGCAGGCATGGTCCACGGTACTGGATTGGTGAATCTGTGTCCTTCGTTTGCGATCCAGAATATCACTTAACAGGTCCGGCAACAAGGATGTGTTTACCCTCTGGAAATTGGACAGGGGTACAACCCTCATGTAAGTACAGTGTTGGCACTAAAAACCCCTTATAGGATGTCAACCGTAAAGGTTGGATGCAAAAGATCAGAGGAAAATGCCAGGTAACAGGGTATTCGTATAACCGGCCAAACCTCATCAGAAGATATCTCAGCACACTGAAGTGGATCTGGCCTCACAAAAGTTTCCTTGATCTTGCTGAACAAATTTAACTCATGGGAAACGAAATTGTGGCCCGATAGTAACCAGCATGTTTGTCAGATGATCACAATTTAATCGTTTCAGCTTACTCGTTTCAGTTTCCATGAGTCTTTCTTAGCTCGTTAATAATTTCAAGTTTCTAGGTTCCACTCGTATCAAAATCATTTTTCGATCTTCCTTTTCCTACAACAAGGAAAAGAAACAAATCTTTTTGCATGTGCACCCTTCTTTTAAAATAATTAGTCATCTTTCACGATGATTACATTGAGCGTTGGTGATTACCCCAGCCCCGTATCGTTTAAGGTGAGTTAATGGAGACTTCTTTTTCATTATGAGGGTAAGTAAGGCGTCAGATATAAAAAAATGATATATATTTTTTTATTTTTCAATTCTTTCGGAAAATACTTAGTTTTTCTTCACAAGAAGAGTCTCGCATTTAGCTTTATTTTCATACCTAGGCACGAGGTATTTGACCTTCTTTACGAAAGATTTTTAAATCAACACATCAATGTGGGTGTTGAGGTAAAACGAGCAAAGAAATTTTATTTGCAAGGACCAAAACCCAACCCGCTAACTGTCAAATGAACGTATTAAAGATACTTTGTGAATCACTTAAATTTGTTAGAAACATGAATACTGAAAACAAGAAAAATAGGCTTTAGCGTCTTTTTGATTCCCCAGCAAACAACTGACACTTCCCTTACTGTTGTTGAGGTTTTTTTTGTTGCCATTTCATGCTTGGTTGTTTGTTTGTTTTTCATAAAGGTCGTAGAATTTGCCAATCTTTGGAAAGTCCAGAACATGGTTATATTCACGGACAGCAGTTTTGGGAGGGAGAACATGCTTCATTTAGTTGCAGGCCTGCTTACTGGCTGGAGGGATCCTTAGAACGTCGTTGCTTAAAGAATGGCTCTTGGACTGGAAATCAACCCCGATGCATTCTGCTCGGTAGAGTTTAAGATAAACGTTTGTATCGTTTAACAAATTTCGACTTCATACCAATGAATGAGAATTCGCAATTAACTTACTCTAGATGGGTGGAGGGCGCGTAGACCCGACAATGACTATCGTCTCCATTAATAACGATAATAATCGTAAAAATTACCATTTCCTCGATTGCGATTGGCTATGAAAAACTCTTATCTTCCACTAATTCACTTGCCAAGTTGTTATCGAACAGTTTAATAAACCAATCACATTCAAAGTTGTAGTTTAAATCAACCAATCTCATAAAAGGTTGTAGTTTAAATCAACCTTCGCTGGTCTTCCAGTACAAAGTTTCCCTTTCTTTCATAGCTAGGCTATTCTTCTTTGCTCGGAAAAAGTAATTTTTATTACTAATTAGTGATAAGACTTCGTGTCGTCCAATTCGGTCTGTAATCATACTCGTGATAGACAAATCGGACTCCCGCTGCGTGCTCGTCTGATTTTGTTATCACTCGTATGATTACAGACCGAATTGCACTCCACTCAGCCTTAATACCATTACTAATAATGATAATAATAATGATGATGATAATAATATTAATAAGAAGTATAATAATGATAATATTAGTTATAATAATAGCGATTTAGGAATAAATTTTTCCGACAGCTTTTGTATTACAATGTGAGACAGAACAACGGATCAACCACTGTTAAAGCCTAATGCTTATTGAACTTTTATTCTTTTAATTATTTTTCTCTTCGCTCTCTGAATGAAGATAATTTTATTTCCAGTGACACTTTAAAAAAGTAAAAGTTTCTTCATAATTAAGCTTTTTTTGGAATTTCTTCTTTTTCTTTCCACAATCGCTAGGGTTGAAAATACCATCAAATACAATCACTAGGAACGACATTATCCTGAGTCTTCTAAGATTTTTGGATCCTGTTCCTGGTTGGAATTTACAATGGACGCTATGTTACCGCGCCTCCTCTCATGGCTGGGCAGCAAGTACTTTTCACAGCCGTTGTGATGGAAAACCACACACTGTTACTATAATAAGGAAAGGTTCTTTTGTGTTTGGAGGATACACCGATATTGCTTGGGGTGAGAACACATAAATATTAGGCAGACTTTAAATAGGAAATTTGGAAACATTTACGAGTGAGTTTTCGCCTAATTTTGCTATCGGGCATCATCCTTTTATATGCACGACAAGTTTAGACGTTGTTTTTGCAGCCTAATACCTTCCGCTAACTCCTGCAAGTAGCAAAATTCTCAGACGCTGAAAGTGAGCTTAGTAAGCTTGCAATCTAACTGAGTTTGAAAACCTTCAAAACTCTGACCGTCCATTTCGTTTACTCTTTCAGGATTTTCGTCTCTGCTCATGCTATAATAACGGCGCCTGGCATGTTTACAAACCTTTGTTTGGTTCTTCTATTGCTATTTTCCCTTTTGCCTGTTCCAAAATTCCACTTTCAATTAAAGACAAAAAATACTAGGGAAAAGTCCCGGTGAAAGTAGGACATACTACAATTTGGCAGATGGCGTGACAGCTTAAGCTCAGCTCTATGCTCTATATTCTCATAGAGAACGCTATTTCAACCAATGACAGTGCTCGTTATATCCGAGCTTTGTTAAAATTCAACATTCCGTCATTTAATGCACGCCTCCCTTCCGCTGTACATCATTATTATTACTATTTACGTATGTTTTAAACCTTTGTCTTGTTTTATTCTAGTTTATATCACCTTATGCTCATGAACATGTTCTCTTGTCGTATATCATTTAGCACCTTAAAATGTCTATGCCTCCATTTCCATAGAATTAATCTACCTTATGTTTCTATACCTTTTGACATTGTTTTACTTTGTATCCAGATTCCAGTGGCACATACGGCTACTCGTCGAATTCTTTTATATTTTCCCTCATCAACAGTGGAGGACTGGTACCATTCAAGAGCATGGTGAAAAATCCACATTACGCAATTTACAGGAGCTCAAGTTATGGTCCCGTATTTGGTTCAGGAAATGGAATCCTTATCAGCAATAATGCCAACAGTAACACAGATTCAACCACAGCATTTAGTAACAACTACTACCACGTACCAATTGGAGTACAGAACAGGAAAACAATCCTTGCTGGGTCCTACAGATTCACACCTGATGAGGTGGAGGTGTTTCATCTCACCTGAGTCACATGACACGGAGAACAGATAATTAGTGATGGAGTCCATGTTTTTTTCTACCCCAGAAATGATTTGTGTCCTAGCAGTAGAGATTTTTTCAAAACTCCTTCTGACATTGAGTGATGTGGATCATTCTTTGGCAACTTTCTCGTAGTTAGCTAGTGAAACTGTTATCTGATTTCCCGGAGAGAATTTGATGCTAATTTTGATAGATGTAAGGCAATAATGTTAACAGAGTGACTTCAATTAAAAAAAAAAACCAAAAAAATTGTTCTGAGTGCCATATATTGATCACGTTGAGTCGAAGTCTTACTTTTGTCTACTTTGCTACACTGATGATCTCCACCCTTCACGACAAAATGAACTGAATGACTGACTGGTCTTAAAATACTCCAGAACCAAGATAAAGAGGAGGGTCCCAATGGGGCCATGATTATCACGACCAACGGTTAAAAGGCCAAATTCTTTGCGTTGCAGTTAAAAATTTACATTTTTAGCACCTCATGGTCATTCTTTACGCCTATCAGCTAATTGTTTTTTTCCGTTTACGACTAATGGTTACTGGACCTATTGAGACCCTGAAAGAGGAATTGGTTTGTTTGAATACGCTTTTCAAAAATGCATTTAAAGCTGAGCAAATAACAAGCGTTTTTCAAAACAGGTTGGCATACACTTGCAAAGAAACATAGTAGATCACGTAAACACTTCAAGTTAATAATGAGTACAGAATATTCAATGCTAAATATGTTTAGAAAATAAGAAGAGACGAGTGATGCGTAATAGGTGCCTGTAATGGAGAAGATAAGCTGTTTGAATCGCTATCATAGCTCAAGTTTGGTTTGATGAGGAAAGGGAACTTTCGCTAGGTAAATTAAGAGCAAAAAATTGTGACAGACCTTTATTTTGCAAAATTGTCACTCTTCATTTTAAAGCCTTCCCCCACCAAAACAGTAAAAGAGACATAAAATGTTCCAATACCTTGTAAAGCAAATGGCTTCCCACAATTCGTAATCACGTGGTACAAAAATGGACACCTGATGGAAAAGGAGAGAAAGAACTTTGGAGAAAGAAGTCTAAAATTTAAGAAAATCCAATTCCACGACTCTGGTGTCTACACCTGTACAGCGGAAAATCCTATGGGCAGGGCAGAATTATTCGTCAATGTTAGCGTGAAAGGTCTGTCCAAGAGATTTATAGTCTCCTGCTGTCTTTATAACGCAAAACTTGGCATTCAGCTTCATATTTCTCCTTCATTAAAAATCTAATATAACTATTTGAAGTTATTCAGAATGTTCATTTTGCATTTTAAAAGGTCCGGATCCTATTTATTTTATCATCATTTTCTGGTTAAAAAATGCACTTTCCTGTTAAAACGTAAGCTTAATTTTCTCTGCACAGCAATCGGTCACACGCGGATAGCAACAAACTGTTTGAATTTATCGTTCATTGTGCATCCAGGGCGAACGTAAAATTGCGGACAAATAGCTGGCCTTATAATCTTCAATCGATAGTCTCGTCAGAGCTTAATCACTGATGCTAATCTATACATTGCTAAACACTATTTGGATGTCATGGTACCATGAATAGTAGTAGACACCTGATAGAAAAGGAGAGGAATTACTTTGGTGAAAGAAGTCTAAAATTAAAGAAAATTCAGTTCCACGACCCTGGTGTCTACACCTGTACAGCGGAAAATCCTATGGGCAGAGCAGAATTATTGGCCTCTCCAAGATATTTACAATCTCTTGCTGTCTTTACAACGCAATAGTTGACACCCAGTTTCATATATTCTCCTTCAGTAAATTCCTCATGTAACTATTTGAAGTTATGCAGACTATTCATTTTGCATTTTAAAAGTACAGATCCCTGTAGCTCATCATTTGCTTGTTAAAAAATACATTTTCTTGTTATAACGCAAGCTTAATGTTTTCCGCACACCAATCGGTCACGCGCGCCTTCCAACATAACTGTTTGAATTTATCGTTCATTGTGCATCCAGGGCGAACGTAAACTGCGGACAAATAGCTGGCCCTATAATCTTCAATCGATAGTCTCGTCAAAGCTTGATCACTGGTGCTAATCTATATATTGCTGACCACTATTAGGATGTCCTATACCATGAATATTAGTACTACCTTGCATTTTCTTGCATTTTCTTGCATTTTGAACTTCGTTTACATTTTGTGTTGTAATATTCTTTTGGTAGTACCAGCAAAATTTATTACCGAACCTAGGCCTTCCGTAACTGCTTACAAGACATGGGACACCGTGTTTCAATGTGACATCTTTGGTTACCCTTCCCCTCTGATAACATGGACAAGATCAGGGGAGCAGCTTTCAATCAAGAGACATTTTATGAACGGTTCCCAAATTACAATTCAAAACACAACAGAGGACGATGATGGAGCTTACGTTTGCCAAGGAAATAACCAAATGGCAAATGTCATGAGTGATGTGGGTTGTCTTAAAGTTGTTGGTAAGTATGGAGTTACAAAACAAACAAACTGATAAACAACCTTGAGTAAAACAAGTGTCCAAAACTCTCCAATCAAGAATTGCAGTGATTTCTTTGTTTCTACTTCACTCTTCAAACTGAATCCTTACATTGTATCCAGTCCTCTCAATGAAATTTAAGTTCAGCATATTAGTGATATTGTGAAATTAAACTGTTCAGCTGGTGGCTCGCCTTCACCTAAAGTCACATGGTTCAAAGATGTTCGACGTGTTTTCTCAAGAACCGTAGATGACGGGAATGGATTGATAAAGAGTGATATGGTCATTCATCGCTTCAAGCCAAGTGACTCGGGGCATGTTTAGATCCTATTTTATTTTATGACGGCAAGAATATGACAATGGAGTCTAAAAAAAGTCTGGCTTTGTTGAATTTCATTAACCATAGGTAACGTTCTAGATATTTTTTCGCAATAAGACAGACATGTGTATATCTCAGAGTCACTTGACTTGAAGCTAGCGATGAATGACCATTTCACTCTTTATAAATCCATTCCCGCCAATTGTTTTAGTGATCAATATTTGCTCTTGGCAAACTGAGCTCGACATAGAATTATCGTACTCGATTACTATTCTAGCTCGATAAGGAAACGACAACTAATCGAGCTCGATAAGTCAAGTACGTACGACAGCTAATCGGGCACGATAAAGACCTCGTTGTATATCGAGCTTGGTTACAGTATTAACGACTTAAGACTGGCAAAGAGTCTGACACTATTATAGAGTGCGATGGAGATCTATGGCGCACGGTGTAATGTGCAAGAAAAATCTCGATACTAACGATGAGTACTTCGTAAGTCTTTGTTAAGAAGAGGGGGGGAAATGTATCGAAAAGAGAAATGATCCCATGCATTCTACCGTTTTTCGTTTTAGCGATTCTCTTGCTCCAAGATAGGGAAGCCCTTCTTTTCGCTCGCGCGCGTTCCGGCTTTCTTTACAACACTTACTAGGGTCAGATTCAACAATTTGCATTGAGATATTACTTTAAACTTTAACTCTAATTTTTTTAGAAGGGTTTTAAAGAAAAGAAAAGACACTCATATGAAACAGCTATAAAAAAAAAAAACCTTGATATTGTCATGCCTTTCAATGTTCGAGTGATTATTTTGGCTTCTCTTTCATTTTTTTTTCTTTCGACCAAAAACACCGCCACGAAAAATATTCACCCATCGGTACAACAACATTAATATCGCAAAATAATTCTAAAATTTTATTATTTATATAATTACAACTGAATCACCGATCTTTTGAACTCTTTAATCACGTTTTATTTTTTAACACTCTCATTGAGGCGCGTTAAACCACTGGCAATCATTTTACTTCCAACATTACGGCCCCGACTACACTTCCGCGGTTGCTTTGAAAATCGTCATTTCGCTCTCACAACGCAACAAAAGTGTTGTTTCCACGCATGGAAATTAAATGAATTGTTTTTTTGAAATATTTTTATAATGATCACCTACGACAAAAAACTCAATACACCCAGTTCATGCGTAAAGCTCCAATCATCCGCGAATTCGAAAAGATCTGTGTTCAAAATGAGTTAAAATTCCAGTTAAAATCACATTAAAAATTATTCTTTTCGGTAGAAAATCTTTCCAGACCAGTATGGTCAGTAGACCTAACCTACGAAAAAAAATCTACTCAACGAAATCATGGATCTAGCTTGATTATTTATCGTTCTTATCTTTACCAAAATTCAAGTAAAACTAATAGAAACTTTAAAAAAATTGTGTGTTGACAAGACAGGATTATTAACTAAATATCGATTGGCTAAAACGGCCAAAAACTTCTGCATGGCTTCTCGAGGGGTTCCCGCTATCCACTGACGCCACATTTGCTCGTCGAGGTAGGACTGCATGTCTTCCCTTCTTATCCCCCGGCGTGTTTTCTGGCCCAGTTTTAAACTGTTCTAGCAAGACTCGATTTCTTGGGTGTGCACCCCCAGTGACTAGGTTCACGAGGTTGAATCGGTGGACAACTACTTGATGTGCTTTTACATTGTTTATTCTCTGGTCCATCTATCGGTGGGAGGCCCACTCATCTGAGTGCACTTCCGTTCCAGAGCGAACACACCTTGAAATGATGGGATGGAGGGTGGCCATTCCCATCTTTCCACTACCTTGAAGTAGCCCCGTGCAGGTGAATGCTGGGTCGTAACTATGCCAAAAACGTACGTGTCCCTTTGCGCACGTCTTCCCCTGTTGTACTGGAATAATGAAACGAATGATATTTAGCTGTATAATTTTTGTCCTTTTAATGTCTGTCTCAGGCTTTATCCCAGCTATGTGCGATTATCATTCACCTGAATGAACTAATAATCCATTGCACAGTTGTGTGCTTGCTCGCTGAGCCTTTGAACAGGAGTGAGGCTAAGGTTGGCCTTGTTATGATACAAACCTTGCTGCTTTTCAATTGCAAATTACTTTGCTATTATGCTAATTAGATACTTATCTCTGTCACAACAAGGTCACCTTCAGCCTCACTCCAAATCAAAGGCTTGGCAACTAAGTACACAACTGTAAAATGACCTATTGCGATATTAGAGCGATCTGAGTACTTTTTGCCGTCACATTCCCATCTATTTCGCTTTCGAACAACATGTTCCAGAGGATCATGGCTTTGAAGGTAGTTGTTTTAGTATATACTAATACAATGAGATAATATAAAACTCATTTATTCTTGTCACGATTACCATAATTTTTGGGTGCAAATACTGCGCGAGTTGCTCGGGTGTGAATAGCAAAGGATATTTGGAGTTTTAATAGCCGATCATTTTTTTAAAAAAAAGACTAAAAAAATATAGATTTTTACCTTTGACTTCTAGTCAAATTTGCTCTCGTCACATTCAACCACAATCCCAGGTCCACCAAAGGGCGTGGCCATCAGCAGGAATTTACCAAGTAGCATTCTGGGTAACTCCCCGAAAAAACTTTTTGATCTCACACTTATTCTTTTTCTGGTTCAGCGCCTGTAGAGTGTTGAAAGGAAAGACCCTTTTCCCTTTTTGGACATACTAAAATAGCCGGTTTTAACTTTGTTCATAAAATAAGATTAAGGAGGTCTTC
The DNA here is from genome assembly GCF_036669915.1 of Pocillopora verrucosa. Taxonomy (NCBI): domain Eukaryota; kingdom Metazoa; phylum Cnidaria; class Anthozoa; order Scleractinia; family Pocilloporidae; genus Pocillopora; species Pocillopora verrucosa. Next base: position 21,884,902 of record NC_089325.1, on the reverse strand, counting down.
CATATCGAGTGGGAAAATCCTGCTTTAAAACGACAGCTTAAGCACGTTTTTCATTGTTATAGTGATTTTATAGTGCGTTTTGTGAACGTTTTTTTTCGATTAGTGGTTTTCTTGTTGTTACTCTTGCATTACTTTACCTGTTATTATTCGGTGATTCTATGATATTGCAATTTCGATTGCAGACGTAACTGCGTTGCGCTATCCTTAGCAGAAATTTAATGACGTCGCAGTAAAGTTAAAATAAAAATTGTGCTTCAAACATTTGGAGCTAAAAATGACAGTCTCAACGTAGAAATGTCCTTTGTATACTCTGGAATATTACCCCATTTATACAAGTTGTTACTATATAAGATGAGAAAGAAAATGATTAAAGGGCGTCCGTGCCAATGCACACCCGCGATAGTTTGTTTAAGAAGAGCGCCTTTTTCCCTACGTAATTGTTGTTCATTGGAATACGAAACACATTTGTCTCAGCCCCGTGAATTAAGATGGTAACTGCGTTCTAAAAAGAACAGCCGAAAAAACTTAGGGTTTTTTTTATGATTAACCGCGCCCACTGCCAAAGGAGAAGTTGAAATAATTGTGTGCGCACAGTAAAAAGAAGTCATTACCAGTGGACTGGAAATACGAATTTTTGGCCTATGCTGGGTTCTTTTCATAGAGAAAGACTGTATAAATGATTTCTTTACTATCTCAAGCTTTTTTTTTTTGCGTTAAAAAAACCTCATAGCTCCACCTACATTTTGAGGCCGGCCATCTTAGGAAAACGCCTTCAGTTTAAACGTTAAATAAAGCGGTCCTCGAGTAAAGTGAGTCAACCTAAGGAAGAAGAAAAATTATTTACCTGTAGGACAGTATAAATGTGTTTTGTTTGATTCGTGATTCGTTTATGTGAAATAAATCCAGGCAGCCAGCATTGGGAATTGACTTATGGCCACTGAAACGAGGTCTAGGAGAGTATCCTCAACTGAAGGGTATCCGATCAAGGCGCCCAAGGACCGACTCGCTCACGCGTAAAAATCAATTTAATAAGCCGAGCTCATTACAGAATTAGTCCCGTTTTCAGTTAAGGTTTGATGTTTTATGGAATGATAGGAAAATAATTGAAGTTTCAACGACAATTCGTTAACTTTATGTCGTTGCAATACAAACCAGAGTGTTCGGCATATTGGTGTCGAGGTTGAACTCGCAAAAAGAAAAAAGAAAATAAAACAAAAAGATGCACTAGATAAAGTCTTTGTTTATTGAATTGCAACAATTACATCAAAATACACCTAACCAAGTCACAAAGTTACTCATTTCATTCATGCTCTCCACAGAGCCGTAAGGTTATGACAAATTCAAACTCGTGTTAGACTGGGTTGGTGAGAGACTACGTGTCGGCTTTAACTCGGGATGGGATGCCTTTGATTATGTTATCAAACATGAGACTGAGACAATGCGACGAGGAAATTCAGATGACGAGGGAAAAATTCATTTATCTAATCATTCAATATCACGTGAAACACACTGAAGTAAATGGACTACTCGAACTTACATTTTACCAAAATTGGTACATTGACCAAAATGTTCTTACATGTTAAGAACATTTTGGTAAATGCAAAACGCCTTACTCGCCTCATTTAGCACGATGTAATTAGAGCGTAATATCTGTAGTGGGGATCAGAAATTCCGATTTAAATTTTCCTTCATTTAAGGGAGGGTAAAAAACATTAGAGCAAACAAACACAATTTATATTAACTTTAAGCGCGCACTCACTCTAGAAAACAAACAATTGCTTACACAGCAACTAATCTTGGAACAAAATCCTAGTAGACTTAAAAACCTTAACATCTTTAATTTCTTTAAAAAAAAACCCTATTTACTGTCATAGATAAGAACTAAGAATGGTATGAAATACAAATGAAAAGTGGAGGTAATCATTGACAAAGTACTGGAAACGTTTTTCGCTTGACAACATTTCTTGGAATTAACTTTTAGTTTGTTCTCAGCCTATCACACCGCTGACGATCATTTTCATTTGCCTAACTGGTTTCGATTATTTCCATTTTTATTCTTGACCTAGTTACCTCCCTTAGTTATTACATAGAATATTACTTATCCTCTTTCAAAGAGGACGTCAAGACAAACTTGACAACCATAAAGTCTTCTGAGTCCATTTCATCCAGTTCAGAGAGTAGGACATTTGCAGCGACTTCCCCGTCACTGATTTCCTTCGCCGCGAAAGAAACACCTCTTCCCAGGAATCAGGCATCAATACTATTCTATAGACATAAGGCCCAAATTAATTAATGACCTGTGGTGAATCAAGGTAAAGTTCAAATTCTATTTATGTGATTTCAGGTTCAAAGTTTCAGTTTAAACTCTCAGTTGTCTTTGAAAATACGCACTTGATAGTTGTCTTAACATACATTTAGCTAAATGCAAGGACTTTGACTTTTTATTACCAACGATCATTTATCTTCAGACTCAAGAGCTAGAATCTATCCCGAATTATTAGGTGATTCCGAAACCTCATTCCCACTACCACTAGCGTCACTTCGGACACCAGCCCCAAGGACAGTTCCGCATATCTTAGATGCACCCTCTACTTGTTTCAATTCAGGCACCTGTACTCGGTGCTAAACAGGTGTGGCCCCCTGATATCGCTTAACCTGTCTCCCCTCCAGCGGAAAGAGAAATATATTTTACACTGTTATTTTAGCTTCGCATTCTTTCTTACAGTTTGTCGCCTTTAGGTGTCGCAGTGCGCTTATTGTAGCTTCCGATTGGTTCGTTTTACCTATTTAAGATGCTGTTTTCAGTTTGTTCTCCCTCTCTCTCGCTTGCGACCTTAGCACATTAGAGCTGTTTCTGCTCCGGATGTTTAAGATCAAGCTCCATCCACCCTTCCTTTTCGCAGGTTTTCACGAGTGGTTTTTCATTTTATCTGCTTTTGATACTGCTTTTATTTCATCTGTTTTCAGGCGGTAGAGATGCTTACGTGGACCGCGCGAGGTGCTTTAAATGCAACAAACTCGGCGATTACGCAGGAGAATGCACTGCCTCCTGGGATAGCGCACGAAGCGCTTATCGCGGAACCACATTCACCCCAGGATACTCATATAACCCCTACAGACCTAGTCACGGAGCCCACACTCAACCCGGTGCAAAGCAGTAATGTTTTTAATGAGGAAGTTGCTGATATCGCTCAGGTAGATTGCGATAGCGAATTGTTTGAGTTTGAGTTAATTACTAGTACGCCGTGTGTCAACGTCAAGGGAAATCTTCGTAGAAACGTCGAATTTTTTAAGTGTATTGGAACCCCTAGTTTTATTCTTAACGCTATAGAAAGGGGAAATTTGTTATCTTTAGTTAGTTTTCCGGAACCAGCGGTTTTCAAAAACAACAGATCGTCTCTTTGACATGTCGAGTTTATTGAGGAGGCAATTCGAGACTTAGTTGAGTCGGGTCGTGTTGTGGAAACCAAGGTACCGCCCCGGGTGGTCAACCCCTTGTCCGAATCTGTGCAAGCTAATGGAAAGAAGAGGCTCATGCTTGATTTAGGATACGTCAACAAGTTTCTTCGTAAGATGCACGTTAAATACGTCTTACCTCGCGCGAGGTGCATATATCTTTTCCATCGACCTGAAAAGTGGGCACCACCACGTTGAAATTTTTGAGGGCCATCAAACATATCTTGGTTTTTCCTGGAAGCATCCCAATTCCAATCAAGTGAAGTTTTTTGTGTTTACAGTTTTACCTTTCGGATTATCGTCCGCCCCTTACGTGTTCACAAAAATTCTTAAGCCTCTTGAGAAACATTGGAAGCATCAGGGCATTTGCGTTGCTGCTTTTCTCGACGACGGATGTGGCATTGAAAAGGATTCTCAAATGTGCAGTATTGCCACGGATGCCGTTAGAACTGACCTTTCTAAGGCGGGTTTCGTTACTAAAGAGGATAAGTCAGTGTGTCACTTGGGATAGCGCTTGTGGAACCATTGAAATTTTCGATAGGAAGGTTGCCAAAATAACTAGTACAATTGACAGTATTATCGACTCCGATTTTGTTCTTTCTGCCAGAAGATTAGCCTCTTTTACAGGGCAGACTAAGCACTGCATTATGTCTACATTAAGCACGCAGCACTAGGACTTGAGAGTTAAGATGGATCCCTAGTGCATTAAGTAGTTATAATTTTGGAAAAACAATCTAAAATCTATCAAAGCACTCGTTCGTTTTCTCTTTAATAAGCCACAGCGTTTCCCTTACTCCGATGCCAGCGCTACAGGGTGCGGTTCAGTTATTACCCTTAATGAGGATTGTGTGTTACAAGCTTTGAGGGTCTACAGAGCGTTCTAAGAGTTCTACTTGGAGAGAGCCTGCAGCCATTGATTTTTCTCTAGAGTCTTTCGCGGCAATTTTGGAAGGTTCATTTGTCAAGTGATTCACTAATAGCCAGACGGCGGCTAGAATCATAGAAGTCGGAAGCATGAAATTAGATTTGCACAGGCTTGCTATTAAATTTTTCAGTTTTGCGCGGAGCACAGTATTCGTTTGGAGGTGCAGTGGATCCCACGAACTGAAAATGAGAGGGCAGATTATATCCGTCGCCTTATACACTTTGATGATTGGCAAATCACGTAAGATTTCTTTCTAAGTTTGGAAGAGTTAAGGGGCCCGTATACCGTTGACTGTTTTGCTAATTACTATACAGCAAAGCTCCCTAGATTCTTTTCGTTTTTCTGGAATCCGGATGCGCCAGGATTTTGACTTCTTTGCCCAGGAGTTAAGTTCCGAGAATTATTCAGTTTTTCCTCCAGTTTTTGTTGCTCGCATTATCCATTATCTGAGCCTACAGAAAGCGATGGCTACTTTTGTAGTCCCATTATGGCCTTCTTCCAGTTCCTGGCCTCTACTAAGAAAAAAATATCGGTCGTTCATTAAAGGATGCTTTACGCTGAATGCATCCCAAGCTCTCACCCTGGGAAGAAATTCAGTAGGTTTCTGAATTCGCATTTAGTGCTGGTATTTGCAGGATTTGACACTGGTCATTAACTGCATGGACAGCTGTATCCAGGGTAAATGACACTGGTCATGTGAAGGGACGACTGCGTCCGTTGGAGAAGATTTCTGTCGTTTTAGAGATTTGTTAGTAGAGCGAGAAGGTTTCGAGTTCTCTCGACAATGGAAGACCTGTTCACGTATGGAAAATTGTGTCCTTTTTTGACACCGGTTCGCGGGCCATTCTGGCCCAGGTTTTCACAAAGTTGAACTGCGTTGTTCCTGTTGGTTTAGGTTTTTTACCTTTCTTAATCAAGGCTGTAACTTTGTTTTTGCTAATTGTTAGGTTATTTGAGTGTCGAGCTGGCTGTGTCCTACACAGGGTGTTGCCTAGTTTGTGGAGCCTTTGAGGGTTTAAATGATCTACAAGGGCAAGTCGCGTTTCGGATATATATGCAGTTATTACGCGTTTGTTATTTAGTTTTCTTTGTAGGTTATTCGCTTCGCCTTCGTTTAAGAGTTACTTTGCCCGCCTATTTTGCCCCGGGAGTCGGTGTAGTTTCTAACTATAATGCAGCCTGCAGACATTGCGTCATAGCCACAGGGTCGCTTATTAGGATCGCTGTCATCGCTTCCGTCACAATTGCTAGAGCTGCTATTTTGTTGTTGTAAAATTTTGGTGATATAATTTTATTCTTGCTGGTCGTAATTGCAAGTTTAGCATGGATGGTGCTCCCCCTGGATATTAGGCCGGATTTCAAAACTTTATTTGATTGCTTACTTAGTTCCAGGTCGGATTCTACTGTGAAGAAATATCTTAAGGAAATAAACAAGTTTGTGCTTTGGTGTAGAACTAGGAAAATTGCGCTACAATTGCCTTTTTCTTCTTCTGTTGTCGCCTTTTTTTCTATTTGGCTTAGATCAACAGCTTAGGTCCCCGGCCGCAATAGTTTTGATCCATGCTGCGCTTCCTTTGTTCCTGATGATGGTCCCAATCCTTTGGATAACGCTTGTTGCAAGAACTTGATTGAGTGCGCCAAGAGGAGAAGGAGCAATCCAGTTGACAAGAAAAAGCCCGCGGACCCTGCCATCATTAGGAGCATTGTTGACAGGCATGACGCTGAGGAAGCATCTTAAAAGGACTTACGTATTACCGCAATAAGTTCTTTAGGCTTTGCAGGATTTTTTCGTTTTAACGAGTTGCCTAATATTCCGCCAAAACACCTCACGTTTTGCGATGGTTTTGTTAAAATTCTTGTGCCAAGGAGTAAAACGGATGTATATAAAGAGGTCAACTATGTTTATATCGTTAAGTTAGAGAACAAATACTGCCCAGTAGCTATCCTACGTAGGTATATTGAAGCAGCCACTTTGGATCTGTCTAGTCACTTGCCTTTATTCAGGCTATTAACGAGGAACAAGTCGGGTTATAGTCTTAGGAATGGCAAGTTATCCTATACTCGCTGCAGAGATACATTTAAGACTACTTTGAAAGATTTGGGCTTTGACCCCAAGGAATATGGCCGAGATAGTCTGCGTTCTGGGGGTGCTACAGCTGTCATCAGTAATAACGCTTCCAAAGCCGTTTCTGAGAGGTTGTTAAAACTTTATGGGCGCTGGAAAACAAACGAAGCAAAAGACAGTTACGTTTTAGAAACAGAGTGTAATCGTTTAAGTGTGACGAAATATTTAGGTATTTAGCTCATATATAAATACGTTATCTGTTTTTCCTTGACCAATGCTGTAAGATTACATTTCATTAAAGTGTCAGGGTTCGCACGCGATCCACCCACATCTGATTTCGCCTGGTTTTTGCGGTTATTTCAGCGGTAAATAATTTACGTTCGTTTGAGCGAAGCGAACTAGAACGTAACACACTTTTCTCTTCTAGAATCCAGCTTGGCTTGGCTCTCTGAAATGAAAACGAATAATCGGTACATGTTCATATCATTTCTTTTTTGTCTTTTTTTTTTTATTATTATTCAAGTATCTCATCTGGAAATGCATCACGCCCCGCAGAAGCTGGACCTCTCCTTCCTGGAGAACAGTGTGGGTGGAGGCTGCAATCAACACGTGCTGAAGCACATCCTTTTGCTTTACAATGATTACGCACTTGACAGCTCTTTCTGGGCACTCGCTCAGATGCAGCGTCAAGTGGAGCCTGTAGAAGAAATTAAATGGGGACTAGAAATGAGCTGGCAACCCTACCTTTCAATATTCTTGTTGGGCGTAAATAACCATTTGACTGCTGATTTATTTACCTGACAATACCTTATCGTGAAAGGCTTGTTCCGCAGCTTAATGGACAGGTAATTCTCTTACTAACAGAGGGAAGCAGCATGCTCTTCGAAACATTCCCTTGGCACCTTCCTTCCGCTTTGCACTTTGGGAAATGTGCGCTACCATCCCCTCCCTTGCCACTACCTCTCTGTACCCTTCATTTGCACACTGCATTAAAAATTTTCTCACATATTTTGAAGTATTGTTCGTGCTCGCGGAACTGTCTTGGAACTGTCCTGTCCACAGACAACCGCTACTTTTACAATTAACATCAAAGTTTCCGATGATGTCGTCGGGTGCTATGTTGACGTGAATTGCAGCACCTGTCCCGATTGGTGCTTTGCAAAGTGGACATTTGGAGACATTTGTCGTGAAATTTTTCTTTTGTTTTGTTATAAATTCGTTTCTGTTGGATCGCGCATCCGGGAAAGTGCACATTTAACCATTTGACTGACATTTATCACGTGATTTTTGTAGATAATTGATTCATTTGCGATAAGCATTTTACAGTAAGAATAAATCCGAATTCAAAACAATATTTGCGATATTTTATTCACGATATAATGACGCCCAACGTGGGGCACAACTCGTTAGCGAAGTCGATGTCGAAACTCGAAAGGCTCAAGACTACCAGAGCAGCTCATAGAGGAGTTGTCTCCAAACTCGAAAAGAAAACTCATCAATTACTGCCACAAGAAGACAACGCCTCAAAGCGAAATCGTCTCGATGTGATCAGTAGCTTGCTGGAAAACAAGTTGAAAACGCTGAAAGAACTCGACGACGAAATAAATTCATTATGTCCACTGGAGGACATCACTAAAGAGATCTAAGAATCGGAAGAGATAGTAGCAAGAAATATCGACTGTCAAAGGAAAATCGAAGAATCGAGGAAAAGCGTCGACACTCAAGTACCGCCGGTATTCGCGCCGCCATCCGCGGTCTTCGTTCAACCCGATCAACACAATACAACTACAAGCAATTCTGTGAAACCACGACTTCCAAAGTTATCACTGCCGAAATTCAGAGGCGGCGTTACGAAATGGCAGTCGTTCTGGAATTCCTTCAAATCCGCTATGCACGAAAACAGCGACATTTGGACAACCGACAAGTTCAATTATCTGAATTCTCTGCTCGAAGGAAACGCCGCGAGGACCGTGCATGGTCTTACACTCACAAGTTCAAATTACGATACCGCCGTTGAAATGCTACAGGAGCGTTATGGCAAACCTCAGATTATCATATCAGAGCACATGGATGAGATTTTGAAGATTCAGCCATGTGTCGAAGGAGGACGACTTGGTCCGTTACGATATGTTTACGACAAAATCAGCGTGCACGTTAGAGGTTTAGCTGCGATGGGTGTTTCATCAAAGGAGTATGGAAGTCTTCTCATTCCGATCATTATGTCCAAACTTTCCAGCGATGTTCGACTATAAATTTCACGCAAGTCTACAAATGAAGTTTGGGAAATTGATGAGCCTCTCGACACCATAAAGTCTGAAATTGATGCCCGGGAAGCAAGCGAAGGAGCGAAATCGAGCGGTGTTGAGAATCGCAAGCCTCCTATTAATCCTATACAAGACAATCGAAACATCCCACCAAATGCAAACGCCTTGGTCGCAAAGGGCCCCGAAGAATTTAAAATTCGTTGTGCTTACTGCGAAAGTCTACATTATTCCGCCTCTTGTGACATGGTGTTCAATTGTGAAAGCCGAAAGAAGGTTCTTGCGAACAGCAACTGATGCTTCTACTGTCTACGAAAGGGCCACAACGACAGTCAGTGTATGAGCGAGAAAAATTGAAGGCACTGCAAGAAACGCCATCATCAATCCATGTGATCAAGTTCACACAAAGGTAAACGTATCAATGGCCAACGAATCTGCGGGCAGCGAAACAAGTAGTACGACAACGAGCGCAACAACGACTACGATCAACGCGAATATACAACAACCCAAAACTGTGCTTTTACAAACAGCACGAGCTGTGGTACTCGATGAAACAGGCAAAATTTCGACTCCAGTCAGGATTCTGTTTGATACAGGAAGTCAAAGAACTTATGTCACTGAAAATCTACAACCGAAGCTGAAATCAGTTCAACACGAAAGGCTAAATCTCAACACCTTTGGAAGCTCGTTGCAAATCTCAAAACTGCGACTTTGTTCATTTGCGACTCAAACGACCTGGCTCAGCTAACGATGAAACAATCGATATTTCGGCATTAACGTTTCCCGTAACCTGTTCCCCGCTGCCCTAAAGAGTACAAACTGACTTCGTTCATTTGGAAGGCCTGGAATTAGCTGATTATTTCGACGGATCGCAAGATACAATTTATGTTCTAGTGGGCTCTGACTTTTACTGGGACATTGTGATTGGAGATATCGTGTCTGGAGATGGGCCAACAGCAATCAGTAATAAGTTAGGATGCTTACTCTCAGGTCCCGTTAAAGGAGCAACAACTGACAATTACGTCGTTTAAAATCTGATTGTTTTTGGAGAATTGCCTATGAGAGAAACAGATGAAGTTACAGAAATCATGCAACGATTTTGGGAGACAGAAAGCATTGGAATCGAAGACACACCCAAATGCCAAAAAGCCTTCAAACTCGCAGATCAATTTTCAGACATTTCGTTCAATGGTAACTTTTATGAGGTTGGGCTTCCTTAGAAAGATGACTGTCAACTATCCTCAGACAATCGGCAAATGTGCGAAACACGTCTTAAGTTCCTACACCTGAAATTAAAAGTGGATACTGCATTATTAAGCGAGTATCACAGCATCATTCAAGAACAAGAAAGAAAAATTTCACGACACTCTCCCCCGGTTTGGTAACTTCTGAGCAAACTTCTAAACAAAGTTCTACGAATACAGTTTCCGGAGGACATTCTCAATGCCCATGTGTGTCAGGTGGCTGTGACGACAGCCCGAATGCCCACAAGTCAGAGTTACAGGCTTCACCATTGTCGATGGGCTTCAAAGTCAAAGATACACGGTTACGTCACTGGAACGACAAACGTCAGAGAAGAATTCTTATTTTCCTGGCATTAATATTAACCTTTCTTCTGTTATTCCCAACAAAATATTATAAAGTCACACTATAATCTCTCTCAACTAATGTTAATCTCTCTAAACTAATGTTGATGCCATCCAGCTATTCACACACATTAACTCGTTACTAGGAAATGTTACGGTTGCAACATTTACTTTACCCTAAAGCAAATGCAAGAAAAGGTTGAGAAAACTCATGGCCATTTCCTGCCCTAATTGATAACAACAAATATCATTGGTTCCCTAAACTGTAGAATTGAGCATGAGTCTAGTAAGGGACCCTACATTTATCTCTAACAGCAGAAAAACAAATAAAGTGTAACAACAGAAATGATCACAAAAGTAAGGTAATTAATGGCTGGAGATTATAATCTTCATTCAGTAATGTGCAAAGAAATTAACAGAAAAACATCTTTTATTCAAAAAAAAAAAATGTAAGATGCAAATCATGACATCCTGGATGATACACTTGTAAGTTCAAATAATGTTATGTAATGTGAAATATGTATAAACATCAAAACTGCATTACCAGCTTCTAATTAATTAGACAGGCAAATAAAAATAGTTATAAGAATTAAATGATGCTCAATTTTAATGAGAGATAAGCAAAGGAACATTAAAGGATGGAGAAACAGCAAAAGTTAAATTAAGTGGTGATAGGGCACATTTGAGCAGGACAACTAATTTCATACTTCTGGGTTTCACCATCCTTCAGAAGGTGGATGATATTTTGTCATCAAAAGGTTAGTTAGGTGCACAAACATATGCAACTGGTTATATTATTTTTCTGAATAGGTGTCAGTTTAATAAATACGTCTATAATTCATAACCTTCTTTTTACAGGAAATCACACCGTCCCTGTAAGAAATGGCCGTGAGAGCCGCCAGACTTTGGAAGAGCCATTTAGATATGCATTTTTAGAAGCAAATAAGATCATTGATGATGGTTTCATTGAAATTGATGGCAAGAAAGTTGGAGTAGATATTTATCTGGCAGGTGATAAAAAGGTGACTTAAAATTGCAATATTTTTATTTCCAAATTTTTGGTCACTTTTTCTTACAATAAATGTTAAGTTAAAAGACATTAACGAAAACAAGAAACAAATCATATCTACAATTGCACAATGAAAATAATATATAGTTACTAAAAATGTAACAGCAATGGGCTTCATAACTTCATGTTTATGATATATTTATGTAGTCAAACGATAATTCCTATCATTTCTTTTTTTTTTTTTGCAGAAGTGATAGTCTACTTGGAAGAAGCTAGCCTTTGTAAGCTCACCTTGATCTTAACCTAATTAAAACCAATTTGCTTAAATACTTGCACAATGTTATCTTCTCTTTGCAATGCTACTGTTCAGAGAAAGATGAAAAGAAAGTCTTTTAACTAAGGACATGATTCTTCGGGTGTCTGTAATTTGGAAGATCATAACCAACCAATCAAATAGCCAAGATTATTTAGTTAAATGACTATATAAATTGAAATGCTAACTATTGTTTTTAGTTAACTAATCAAAAAGGGATTAATTAGTATTTTGTCTTTCCAGATGGCTATGTCACTGATGATTTCTCGACATCAGGAGTAATAACAGGTATGTTCACAATAAGTCTACCTTAAATGGTTTATTGCACAACAAACTGAGCACCCTAAGTAGTGCTTAACCTTAGTGATTACCTTCATAACTATTAATTAATCACTTTGCACATGACTTGCCATTTCTCGGAAATGCATGAAGCTGTTCGTAGCAGGACAACTGAGGTGCATTAATGTTCTAGAGGACAGAGGGAAAGGCACAGCCATTCCGTTTCTAATCCAGACTTTTGAAGAGGTAATTAGCTAGTTTGTCAGTATGTAGAAACAACCCACATAAGATGAGATGTGACTGCAATCATGAATCTCACATTTCTTTACCTCACCACATTCCATACCCTACCCTTTGATTGGTAGGGAAAATAAAGTCTGCGGGATCAAATCCTCAGGAGCTACAAACAAATCTGCCAACCAGAATACGTTCCTCCATTTGACCAGCAAGGTACAGAGCTGAAAACGATTTCAGTTCAGTCATGTTCATGCAACTATCATACTGACCTGTTTCTCTCTTTTAGTTCACATGGCAACGAACAGAGGATGGTCGGGTAATAGTGGCTGTGCTTCTGCCCCTTAGCTGTCCTCTCGGTAGCAAGAGGAGATTGGTTCGGTCAGCCAACTCTCATGTCTTTGCTTTTGATTTCTTATTGATTTTTCTCAGCCTATTTGTTTTACTCGAGCGTATTTGATATATACTGTATTACGTACAGTACTACGCTGCATTTACTTTTTCAAGCATGCCCAATGTTGTGGCAAAGAGCCCAGATATTTATTTCTGGATCGCTGAACGCAGAGGCCATGAATCCCAGAACGGCAGGTAAACCTGATCATTTAGCAGTTTACTAAAGCCAATATACCCAGCCATTAATTTTACCAATTAATATGAACTTTACTTTTGTTAGTTTTAGTAAAATAGTTAATATTATTATTAGTTATTTTTAATATTATTGTCATTATCACTGGTACTTTGACTATTATGATTACCATTATGATCACCATGATTTTGGCGATCCCTTTTCTTCTTAGCACAAGTGTCATGGCACTTTTAATTGCAGTGAAAGTAAAATATGGTTTAGAAAGCCTAGCATTGTGGCACTTGTTTTTAGGGTAAGGGTGATAAATTTTACTTTTGAAATCTATATTGCTGTTATGTTGATGACACCTTTCATTTTCAATGGTGTATGTATTCATGGTCACACCCTGGACCTAATCATCACCCGCCAGTCCGACCAGATCGTAAGGTCCACACCTCGAGTCGACTGCTATTTCTCTGATCATGCACCCGTGTTGTGTCATCTTCATTCAATAAAGCCTTCTTTCTCCACCAGGACTCTCTCGTATAGGAAAATAAAATTAGTGAACCGTGATTCCCTGAATGATGACCTAGCTAATTCTGAGGTGTGTAAAAATCCACTGGACGACCTCGAGGAACTTCTTTTGTCCTACAACAAAACCCTACTAGCTGTGCTGGACAAACATGCCCCTGTTAAGACTCGAACGATTGTTATGCGTCCGCAAGTTCCACGGTACAAAGACGAAATCAGACAAGCCAAGGGAGAGCGACGGAATGCTGAAAGAAGATGGAGATTATCGAAAATTGATTCCGACTTGGCTGTCTTCAAAGTTAAGCGCAATGCTGTCAACAATCTTACGAACAAGGCACGATAGGCGTTTTACATTAAACTTATCGAGGATAACAGCTGTAATCAGCGAAAGTTGTTTCGTGTAAGTAAACGCCTGTTTAATCAGTCGCAGGGCGATGAGTTACCTCCGAATCTGCACGCCCCCACTTTTGCAAACGACGTTGGAAAGTATTTTGTGTCAAAGATTGATGCAATCCAGAGACAAATCGATGCTAATATTACAGAATTACCTGCCTCCACATCCACCCCCCCTAATGGCTTTACTCGGTCCACTCCATCGTTATCTGCATTCAAGATCCTGTCTGCCAACAGTGTTAAGTCGCTTATCCATAACTCAACATTAAAGTCTTGCCCACTTGACCCAATGCCCTCTCTCTCAGTCAGCAGATGTGATGCTCTTCTTCCCATAATTACTACGATCATTAACAAATTATTAGAAGCCGGACACTTTCCAGAGTCCTGGAAGGAGGCAGTAGTATGTCCGTTACTCAAAAAGCCTGGTCTTGATATCATATTCAAGAATTTCAGACCAGTAAGCAATTTAGCTTTCTTATCGAAGCTCATTGAGAAAGCAGTCTTCCATCAGATACACGACACGAATCTATACCCGAACGCTCAATCAGCTTACAGGGTGCATCATAGCACTGAAACTGCTCTTCTGAAAGTGAAGAATGACATCCTGCTCAATATGAATAAACAACATGTAACCCTTCTAGTGCTACTCGATCTTAGTGCTGCTTTCGATACAGTCGAGCATAATATCTTGCTAGAAGCACTCAATACGCTGGGACTTAGGGGGCAGAGTGTCCAAGTGGTTCCGATCGTATTTATCAGGGCGCAGTCAGAGGATATTAGTTCGTGGGTGTCTGTCCAAGAAGTTTTATTTGAACTGCGGAGTTCAAGGCTCCTGTGTAGGACCGCTCTTGTTTACCATCTATACGAGCTCGTTACTAGACGTCGTCGAAAAAAATCTTCCATCTATCCACTGCTATGCAGACGATACCCAACTTTACGTCTCTTTGCAACCCGGAGACGAGACAGGTCACTTGGATGCCGTTACTGCTATTGATTGTTGTATTAAGGCGATCAGGCGTTGGATGCGTGAGAATAAACTATTGTTGAACGAGGAAAAAACTGAGTTTCCTTTAGTTGGCACGAAGCAGCAGCTCGTCAAGGTGAAATTGGACACATTAAAGTTGGCAAAGTAAATATAGCTCCGCACTCTCCTGTCAAAAACCTTGGAGTCTGGTTTGACTCAAACCTATCTATGGTTGATCATATCACCAAGACTTGCTCTGCAGCGTTTTACTATCTTTGTAACATTAGAAGAATTAAAAAATATTTTAAAAAAGAATGCACGGAGACACTTATTCATGCCTTTATATCTAGCCGCTTGGACATTGTAACAGCCTCCTATTTGGAGTTCCTGGGTGCCATCTTCACAAATTACAGAGATTCCAGAATGCAGCTGCACGCCTTATATTCCAGGAGAGCAGATTTTGTCATATCACACCTCTGCTCAAATCATTACACTGGCTGCCTGTAAAATATCGCATAGTTTTTAAAATTATCTCAATTACTTTTAAAGCAATACATGGTCTTGCCCCGGCCTTAGAGACACCAGAAGAAATGATTTCAATTCCAATGACGGCTTACTCCTTGCTCCTCGCAGGAGTAAAACAATCACCACGCTCGGCGATCGATCTTTCCACGCCGCCGCCCCTAAATTATGGAACGATCTTCCGGGCTCTATCAGAAACAGCCAATCTTTAAACAAGTTTTAGAAGGCCATTAAGACTTTTTTATTTGCAAGGCTTTTTGATTCTTTGTATCTAAATTCATATTTTTACATTTTCTTAGTGATCATTTTTATTTTTTTATTTAATTGTTTATTTTTTAATTTTTTATTTTATTTATTTATTTATTTTTTATTTTATTAATTAATTAATTAATTTTTTTTATTTTTTGTTTTTAGTATCCACGCCCATCTGGCGTGATTCTGGTACCTTTTAAGGTGTTTTCCAAAAATTTCCGACGAGCACTCCCATCATTTTTACGTGGGAGTCCCCCCCGAGGCGTTTGCGTTCTGCGTCAAATTTTGAATCTTGCGAGTAACATAAAATAGGGAGTGTGTGGTTGGAAAATACATAACCCGGCATAGAATTCCTTTTTAACTCGCAGAAAGTTTAGCCTGTTGTTTTTTGGTGTTTCCTTGTTTTTTGAAGTGAAGAAGTGTGGAGTGATTTTGTTGAGTTACTTTATCATGCAGATATTTAGATGTGGTACCAAAGAAAGGTACCAAACGTAATGCATGTGACGATCCTTCAAACGTCAAGAAACAAGCGAAGGTAGATTTGTACCATTTTGTAACAACAAAATTACAAGCTTTATATGCATGACTTTGGAAGGTATGACATTTATACCGAAGTAGCATTTATTTGTATTTACATTTATTTAGCCGTTCATGGAAAGTGATTTAGTGACTTGTATGCTCTTAAGTTTAAGGGAGACTTTCATATTGTCAGGAGTCAAATGTCTACATAAAAAATGATACATTTCAAAAAGCAGAGTACTGTAAACCAGTGTGCATTGAAAATGTCTATAGTCTCACTATTTAATTTTCGTTGCAGTCCCTGGAGGACAACTGCACAGATACTGTCTTGTATAGTACTCCTTCAAGAGTGGCCAGGAACATCCCATTCCGAAAACGCCTCATGGAAATTCCAAACAAAAAAGACGCCATATGTTTGTACCCGAGAAAGCACAAGAGATCAGCTGAAAATTGTCGCAGGGAAAATGAAAGCTAGAGAGGCCGTCCATTACGCAATAACAGATGGACTTGGTGCTCTGCAATCCTGCGTGGGATTGGGTCGGGTCCCGCGAAAGCGACAGCAAGTAAAAGATATGGCAAGGCGTAAAGCTATCAGCTAAGGAAAAAAAATGTCAGGCGCAGGAAGAACCGAAGAACTGAAACGTGGTATATTTTACTAAATGAGAGCAAGTTCCAAGAAGGGGACCCAAAGACTACATTTGTTCGTGACGTTAGAGTTGGAGCTGAACCTTTTTGCGTCGTGGGAACAAACAGACAGCTGGATGATCTGAAGCGATTCTGCTGTAATCCGGTGGAGTATCGGCCTTTAACCGTGGACGCAACGTTTGATTTTCGTCCATACAATGTCACACCGACCTCATACCAGCATCTCATAGTTCTTCGCAATGAAGATAGTAAACACCCAACAATGATTGGCCCAGTGCTTCTACACGAAAAGAAGACACAATCCACGTATTCGCTCTTTGGTGGAACCCTCAAGTCTCTTGAACCAGAATTGAAGAATCTAATGGCTTTCGGGACAGATGACGAAAAGGCGTTAGTGGGAGGTTTTAACGAAACCTTCGAAAGAGCTACTTGTCTGCTTTACGAAATCCACCTTTGCAAAAATATTGACACAAAGCTTCTGTCTATGGACATTAAAGGAGAGAGTAAGCAGAGTGTAATGGATGATATTTTTGGAAGAATGATAGGCAGCGTTTTTGAGAGTAGACTGTCAGATGCAGGAAGTGCAGAAAATTTTTTTGGCCTGTTTGAAAGTCTGGAGGAAAAGTGGTCATCGCTCCACTCAAATGGAAGCCTTCCACTCTTGGTTTGGCTCGAAAAACACGAAGAATTCATACGCAGCGTTATTAGTCCCATCCGTCAGAGAGCTGGCCTCGGTTTCCCACCAGACAAATTCACAACCAATCGATCTGAACGCACAAACAGTGTCCTTCAGGACTGCGTGAATGCGGAACTGCCAGAATTGACGAATACACCCTAGTAAAGACCCTCGAGAAATTACTGAAGAGCAAGGAGCAAGAACTGGAGTTGGCTGTATTGGACAAAGGAAGGTAACAACTTCGTCCAGACTTCCGCCACCTAGTTGTCACAGGCGACAAATGGGTCAATATGACAAAGACCAGAGAAAAGAAGCCCTCTCGCGCGTTCACCACATTGATCTTGAAGAACCTTCTCCTAACAGCGTAGCCTTTATGAACAAAAAGTTAGTGGAAGGAGAGTCTGCTGTTTTCCAGCAGATTCTTTCTACTGGGAGAGACCGGATTACCCCAGACATTTCAAAGCTCATTGTGCACAAAGGAGAAGTATTGTTAAAGGAAAGAAAAGTAACAGAGTTACCAGCAGCCTCAGCATATGACACCCTCATCATTCCCTCAAAATCAAAGCCTACGAAGCCACATATGATTGTCGTGTACCCTAACGGGAAAGTAGAGTGTCAGGACTGCCAAGGGTTCTCCGAGTCCTATTTGTGTGCTCATGCTGTCGTTGCGTCACTAAAAAGAGGAACCCTTGAGGCATATTTGAAGTGGCTGGTGGCTAACAAGCGTAAGACTGGTGGGCTTAACTACAGCAAAGCCATCACCTTTGGAATGCCAGCTGGAAGAGGCAGGAAGGGAGAACCACAGCCAAGAAGCAGACGCGGCAAACAAACAACCAGTATGGTGGTCCCACGAAACCCCTTGCCATCCGCGCCAAGTATTGGGGCAAATGAATGTTAAACTACCGGGATGTTGCACAATTACAGGACATTTGGAGATCGGTCTTTTCAGGCAGCAGCACCATACTTATGGAACAGACTTCCTCATGAAATTAGAATGATTAAGTGTTTGGATAAATTTAAAAAAGCTATTAAAACGTTTCTGTTCAATGAAGCTTTTTGTAATCATTAACTCAGATATATTACATTAAAATAATTTATTCTTATATATTTTTAGCTACCATTACTATTGTAAATTTTATTTAGATATATAAGGTTTTTAATTTTTATTCAGTGTAAAGCACTATTGATCTGTACATGTAAATAGGGCTATACAACTAATAAATTATTATTATTATTATTATTATTATTATTATTATTAACAGGGGTTTATTAATTTCCGGAGTGTTTTTTAATTTCCGGAGTGCAGATATTACGATTATTTGGCTCAAAAGTCCTTAAAGTAAGACTATTAATCGCAAATTGCATTTCTAGCGATTAATAGTGTGAAAGCGTCTTCTATCACGATTAATAATCGTGGTAAGTACGACTATTAATCGCGTACAAACTCATTAATAGTCGTGTTTGACTGGCTTTTAGACTTAATAGTCGTACATCGCACGGTTAATAATCGCATCTGACAGCAAATGTCCTTATTTATCGCGAGGAAACGTACTCTTCTCCAAAGAAAGTTCAAGCTCAACCTTTTTTTGAACGGCCGCCATTACGACCAAAAATTCAGAATTCAGTATTTCTTCGAAACATGGCTTTTTAGGCAATAAATGTCACATATTTGAAGTTTTCTCGGGTTCAAGTTCTCAGTGAACTTCATTTCTGTTCAAAAAATGCGTTTACCAACAAAGTTTTCTTTGTTTTTCACTCTTCCACGAAGTACAGCGCGGTCTTACGGTGTTGTGAGAGACGTAATTAGCATTTCTTCTCGATGATAATGTACACAAATACGTTAATTTTCGACAGGTTCGATTAAATTGAAGTTTAACCGAGAAAAAATACAAACAAACAGCCAAGTAAGTCGAAGTACGTCAAATTCTTCCCAATTACAGCTTCTTGTGAAGCTGGACGTAAGTTTACGAGCAAGCGACAGATGAAAACGGCAGCGGTGAAGAGTGCCAAAGATGGAATATGGTAAAATTTTTTCATGCTTGGATAACTTGCATTCCCTTGCACTAGTAGTCTTGGAAATGCAGAATTGGAAATTGCCAGGCTTAATCCTTTGAAAGGAAGAAAAAGGCAATGTTTAATTGATATCCTTTCCCCGTTTTGCTTTGAAGATACGTAACCCTAGAAAAAAATGCGTTGCATTTATGTTGGCGAAGGAGAGAGAAGTATTTGAGTCGCGGCCAAATTTCTCCACGCCGCCAGACTCTTTCCAAAACTAGTGCGTTTCCGAAATGGATTCTTCAAGGGCAATAGGGAGAATAATCTAACGGAATGGAAAAACCATTCGCGATTTTTTTTGTGAAAACGTATTTTAGAGTTTGCAATGTCACGCCGATTCGGTGAGATGTTTGTTTTGTGATGGCGATATTTATTTAACGGCAAAATATAGTCGTTTTTTACCCGCAACTGATTGCAGGCAACAACAAGAACGGCTTTCCTTCATTTCTTTAAAAAAAATAGCTATACTCTTTCATTCAATAAAGTTAAAAATTAATAAAAATATCTGACAATAGTGCGTGACCGTCGACTCAATTTATCGCTACGATTGTTTAGATACGAATTATTTAGATCAGAGCACATCATGTCGCATGGGTTATCATGTTTTCGAAACTTCTTTAATTGATGAGTTTGAGACTACACATACTAGAAACAGTCACAGAGATTTTGAGAGTATTCTTTCAGTTCATCGCAATAACCAAATTGACTCTTCAAGTTGGCTCTTTCCTAACCGCGCGAAAATCATGTTTTCGCGGGAAAAAGTTAAAAAGCTTTTCAGCTGACAATTGTCTGTAAGGGTCAGATTTATCTTTAATATTATTGTATAACTTCGTACCTTTGTTTTTCACTAGTCTCTGGAGCAGTACTTATGAACAACCACGTGTAGATTTCACCAGCTATCTCGCGTATTAAATCTGCAACGCCCCTTCCGTTGTCCGTCGATCGCCTCGATAAAAATCAGCAATCCGTCAACTCATGTATCCCCATCACCATTTCAATTATCTTCGACCACAATTTTACGTCCCTACTGTCTCCATAATCATGAATGTGGTAAAGACACCTTAGAGATCGAACACATTGCCAAAAGAAAGAGCTTCTATGGTAATCAATTGAAAAACTTGCTGTCAAACCTTGACCAATCACAGAGTGCATTTTGCTTCCTACCTTAATCGTGTCTAAAGTATGAGGGGCGATGGACGATACTCTTCGTTCACGCTTATTACCTGTAAGTCACTCCACGTGACATGTAGTGGATTGGTGTATGGAAGTAAGTGTCGATCAGTATTCTGACCATAGACGATGCCGAATATTTTAATTGGGTTACTGTAATATAATCAGCTTTGTCTTTAAAGGGTTGAACTGTTAAACTTTCCCCTACATGTCTTTAGAACTATTTTTGTTGGTCTTTGAAAAGTTTTGCTTACTTTTCTGTGATTGGTCAAGCTTTGACAGCAAGCATTGCTATTAGTCACCATGGACGCTCTCTGTTCTGGCGATGTGTCGATCTGCAAGGTCTCCCATCCACACTAACGATTGCAGAGGACGTAGGATTGTAGGGAAGTAAAAGTGTGCACCAAGGACAATTTAAACATAGAAATGGGATATTGGCGATTCATCAGTTGGCAGATTACTGGTTATTACTGAGGCTATTAACTGAAAGTGGGTTTGTTTGACAAAAATCGGAAGAAGAAGCGTTGCGCGAGATTGCTGGTGAAATCTACCTGTAGTGCTCATAACCGCTCCATGAGAGACCACCGTAAAACAAAGGTACGAAACTATATTATATTACTAGTAGGGATAATTCCACTTAGTCTGTTTTCCAGTAATTGCAGCCGGACTCAAACTCCTCTGGAACTGAGAGAGCTACAAAAAATTATTAAATGAAAGAGCCACGATGGATGGTGGTTTCTAAAATGCACTGTAGAATAATAATCACATCACTTCAAGCGGTGTGCAAAGTTACAGATGATAATAAGGAATCGACCATAAAAATAAAGCTTGTCTTCGCAAACAATTACCAGCTGAAAAGCTTTTTTCCCGCGAAAATCGGATTTTCGCGGTAGGAAAGAGGAAGTCGAAGAGTTTTCTTTTTTAGGCCATGGCAAATAAATAAAAGAATACTCTCAAAATCTCTGTGAAAAATGTTAAGGCTGAAAGAGAGAGAAAACTTCTTATTTATATTCCCAACAGATTTTTTTTTATCGGAGTGGTGCGTGACATAGGCTTCGAATTCCTGCATATTGAATTTTGACCGCGGATCAGAAACACTTTCAATGAGAACCCATATTTGTTCTTGTACACTTCTTTAGTTTACCTCTCAGGAATATACTAATCGAACGAAAGAAGTTTCGGAAATCATGAAAACCCATTATGTGCTTAGATCTAAATAATTCGTATCAAAACAAAGCATCGATGAAATTGGTCGACAGTCACGCACTGTCGTCAGATGTTTTTATCAGGTTTGAAATTTTTTGAATGAAAGAGTGTAGCAGCTATTTTTTGAAAGAAATGAAGAGAAGCCGTTTTTGTTATTGCCTGCTATCGGTTTCGGGTAAAAACGATTACATCTTGCTGTTAAATAAATAACGCCATCACCAAATAAACATCTTACCAAGTCGGCGTGACATTGCAAACTCTAAAATACGTTTTCACAAAAAAAAAATCGAAAAAGGTTTTTGCACTCCTATTGCCCTCGAAAAACCCACTTCGGAAACACACTAGTTTTGGAAAGAGTCCGGCAGCGTGGAGAAATTTAGCCGCGACTCAAATATTTCTCTGTCTGTTTCGCTCAACTAACTGCAACGCGTCTTTTTGTTTGGATTACGTATCTCCAAAGCAAAACGGGGAAAGGATATCTGTGACACATTGCTTCTTTTTTTCTTTAAAAGGGTTAAGCCTGACAATTTCCAATTCTGCATATCCAAGACTACTAGTGCAAGGGGATGCAAGTTATCCAACCATGAAAGAATTTTATCATATTCCACCTTTAGCACCCTTCACCGCCGCCGTTTTCATCTGTCGCTTGCTCGTGAACTTACGTCCAGCTTCACAAGAAGCTGTTATTGGGAAGAATTTGACGTACTTTGACTTACTTGGTTGTTTGTTTGTATTTTTTTCTCGGTTAAACTTCAATTTAATCGAACCTGTCGAAAATTAACGTATTTGTGTACATTATCATTGAGAAGAAATGCTAATTGCGTTTCTTACAACACAGTCAGCCCGCGCTGTACTTCGTGGAAGAGTGAAAAACAAAGAAAACGTAGTTGGTAAACACACTTTTTGAACAGAAATGAAGTTCACTGAGAACTTGAACCCAAGAAACTTCAAATATGTGACACATATTGCCTTAAAATGCCATGTGCGAAGAAATACTGAATTCTGAATTTTTGGTCGTAATGGCGGCCGTTCAGAAAAAAGTTGAGCTTGAACTTTCTTTGGAGAAGAGTACGTTTCCTCGCGATAAATAAGGACATTTGCTGTCAGATGCGATTATTAACCGTGCGATGTACGACTATTAAGTTTAAAAGGCAGTCAAACACGACTATTAATGAGTTTGTACGCGATTAATATTCGTACTAACCACGATTATTAATCGTGGTAGAAGACGCTTTCAGACTATTAATCGCAAGAAATGCCATTTGCGATTAATAGTCTTACTTAAAGGACTTTTAAGCCAAATAATTATAGGAAAGGCTTTTCTACTGAATTAATGCTTATAAAACTGACAGAACAATGGAGACAAGCGGTTGATAACAGTAAAGTTGTCGGCGTGGTTTTTGTCGATTTTCAAAAGGCCTTTGACTGTGTATCGCATAAAATATTGCTGCATAAACTCGAGATTGACTTTGGGATCAAGGGCAACCTGGCTGCTTGGCTTCACAGCTACTTAAAGGGGAGGCGACAGTTCACAGTCATTGACGGCGCAGCCTCTGATTTTGCTCGCATTAATACAGGCGTTCCTCAGGGATCAGTCCTCGGTCCAACCTTGTTCGCACTTTACACAAATGATCTACCTGATAATATAACAAATGCAACTGTTTTTATGTACGCAGACGATACCACCCTGTTCTGTATCGGAGACACCGTAGACATTGTTATTGCCGAACTGAATGCTGCTCTCAAGGAACTAGAGCTATGGTGCTTAAGAAATCAACTATTGCCTCACCCCAAGAAATGCGAAGGCATGCTAATTCATCGAGGAAACTTCACTGGTCCACTACAGTCATTAATACTGATGAATCATTGTATAAGATGGGTTAAACACACCAGGCTGCTTGGAGTCTATATTGATAATAGACTTAACTGGGACTACCATGTCAAAGCACTAAAGATCAGCTTTGCAAATAAGCTTAACATGCTGAAGCGCAGCTTGTTCTTACCAAGACCCATGCTACTGGACTTATACTTTAAAGTAATCTACCCATCAATTATATATGGTATCACCGTCTGGGGCGGCCTTACTAATAAGGAGGGCCTAATTGCATTAGAGTCTTTACACTGTAGAGCGGCAAAATTAATTTTTAACTGGCCATGGGATATGCCTAAGTCTGACGTACTAAGCAAAGCTCGATGGTCTTCTATTGAAACCACATATAAAGTTAATTTAGCTAAACTGATGTTCAAAATAGATAAGAAGACTTTACCTATATCCATCTTAGATACCACCGAAGAAGTTGACGTGAATACTAAGAAAAATCTAAGAAGTAATGCCAACATAAAAGTACCAAAATTCAATACATATTACATGAAAAACAGTTTTTCCAGAAGAGGACCTATCGTTTTTAACACACTTCTCCAAGAATCAAATTTAAGAAATATAACCATTAAGCAGCTCTCCTCGTTAGCCCACAAATCAAAGGCACTTTTAAATTTGAACTTTAATTCCATTTCTCCACAGACAGTGAATTTTAAGGACCCCAATTTTAAATATTTTTAGATCTTCTAATTTTGATAGGCTACTTTAATTATTGTATTTTACCACATTTCATTTTATTCCATTTTACGCACGACCCCACAAGCGTGTAGTCGCTTTAACAATTATCGTGCTTAAATAAAGTCTTTGTCTTGTCTTGTCTTGTCTAATCGTAAAATTCGCACTCCGGAAATTAAAAAACACTCCGGAAATTATCGTGCCAAGTGGCGCCACTCATCAAGCACAGCTGAGTCAATTGTATCCGGCTGTGTATAATCCACCAGGCTTCCCTTTCCATGGAGGACGTTTTCATCGTCCATACGCGTCAACTTTTCAAGCTCACACACCACATTTTCCACACTCCTCGTTTTCCACACTCCTCGTTTTCCACACTCCGCGTTTTCCACACTCCGCGTTTTCCACACTCCGCGTTTTCCACACTCCGCGTTTTCCACACTCCGCGTTTTCCACACTCCGCGTTTTCCACACTCCGCGTTTTCCACACTCCGCGTTTTCCACACTCCGCGTTTTCCACACTCCGCGTTTTCCACACTCCGCGTTTTCCACACTCCTCCCACAACAAAAAAAGGCCAATAAACACCCAATTCCGCCTGTAATCTTTTACATTAAAAATGTTTTACTTTGGTTATCACACTTGAAATTGAATAGTCGTGCTCGTTTGGTTCTGGAATCTCTTCATTCGTGATAGTTCAGGAATCTTTTCATTCGTTTTAAATTAGGAATCTTTTCATTCATGTCTCGAAGAGAACTTTCAAGCAATAAATGGTTTCTTTTTCTAGTCGATTAATAACCGAATGTCATATTGTGTGTTTCAGATACGAGGGCGCCGTCACCTGGGGTTTGCTTCAGATAAATAGCTGGAACTGCTCCAACAGTCTAAGACGTGGTACATAGACGGAACTTTTAAACTTTGCCGCCAGCCGTTTACTCAGCTCCTGACCCTAAACGTCTTTGTAAAGAACGACGATCACGTGAAGCAGGTGATACATTTTATCTTTGTTTTTATTATGTTATTTTTTGGCGTCCCTTTGAAATAACGATACGCCCTTGTACTTTTTGGGCGTACCGCTCAGTGTTACATAAGTCTTCGTCAAGTAAAAAACTATGTCTAAGTCAGGTGCCTCTGGTTTTCGTCATAATGGCAGGCAAAAAACGGCGAGATTACAAAGCGGTCCTCGATGCGGTGATATCCATCTTCCCTCCTCCACCGAGAGTCACCAAGGTAATGCTGGACTTCGAAAAAGCTGTTTGGAGCGCACTCCGCCAGACCCTCCCAGGCGTTCAGCTTAAAGGGTGTTCATTCCACTGGACACAAGCCCTATGGCGAAAGGTACAGTCTCAAACTGTTAAATCCTTGATTGGTCAAACAAATCGACTTTAGTCTAGCTATAGTTAGAAGTGTTAAAAGGGTTCACTCCTAAAGCTCATAACGATGTCTTATTCACTATTATAACTCTAAATAATTTCATTTCTCGGGCTTTTCACGAATTTTCTGAAATCTAGAACCACAGATAACAAATACAAAATCGCACAATGTTCAAAACGAAACTAGTTTAACATCTATCAATTCAATCAATTGTTCCCAAAGTGCATAGAATGCTACCGACCACGCAAGAGAGTTGATGTCAATTGCATGTCCTGAGCACTAGCCCTTCACAAGAACAAATCACTTTGTACCAAAGGTAATCAGAGGAACTGCATTGAGAACACAAGATGTAATAAGTGAGGTGAATTACCGAGGAATCCAAGAATAGTCTTCCAAAACTGTCCCAAGCTTGAATTTTCTTTGGTGCTAGCAGAGTTATCATTTTGACCTCACAATGGAATAATACTACTACTGTTTTTGTTTGTTTGTTTGTTTGTTTGTGTTTTTTTTAAAGAAAAAAAAAATCGTTAAAAAATGTTTTCAAGTTACCTGGAGACACACTTCGAATTCCCTGGTTTGAAATGCGTGCTGCCACCATGATATTGCCAGGCAAGATTCCTCGATGTGCGTTCATGATGAGACGACGAGGGAAACCATGTGTAAACTGTGCAGAGACATCGCTCCAGTGGGGGGCATTCAAGATCATGACGTTCCCAAAGAGGTCAAGGCGTACCAAATTCAAGTTGCGGTCGAATGCCTCGTTGCCACATCTCAGACTCCCATCCAAGGCTTCTCCCGTGGTTAGAAACATATCCTCCTTGGACAGTTCATTTCTTCTTTCTTGTGAGTGGTCTGACTCCTGCCGCTGTCTGCTGCACCATTCCTCTCTACTCTGTACATAGCGTGAACAATAATCTCTACATGTCTGCAGGTCTTCAAATACCACTTCTCCAGCTTGGTCGTCAGCAAAAAGCCCTGCGGGAAAACGCAAGCTGTCATACAGGAACAGATTGAAGTTGAACCGCATTCTATCTTCCATTGATACCGCTAGGCCAGACGGGAAATACGGTGCAACAAGGACTGGTGCCACGTGAATACGAAGACGGCCTAAGGAATTCAAAGGAGCTTCTGGAAGCCTGTGCTCACCTCGTACAACCCATGTAATTTAAATTGAGTAAATGTTAATAAAGATAAACATTCACAAAAAAAAGGGCTCCTTTAGGAGCCACAAACTCATAAAAGTCAATGACCAAAAGATGAACATAACTTCTTTACATAAACTAATGCTGTGTTTACACTTGGGCTTTTTACTGCGATAGCAAAGTTTATTAACCTAGGTAAAATTTTCGTGAGTGTAAACGACAGCTGACACTTTGGTAAATGCCGCCCAAGACAATAGAAAGTTTACCGAGGTAATCGTTTTAATTACCATGTGAAAAGGCATGGTTACGCTCGGTAACCGAGGTCAAGATGACAGATATATCCGCTTGTGGCCGCGTAATATTTCACTTCCCGCGGTGAGCCGATCGTGTGATTGTCACGTCGTCCAGCAACGAAGCGTTTCACAATACCTGTTACAATCATGGATGAAAGAAGTGATGGTTCTTACGGCAAACAATCCGTCAGGTAAAAGAAAAGAAGGCATTATAGTTTTATGCTTGGTATTATTTTCAACTTTCGCAAGAGAAACTTTGATCCTTCGTTGTGTAATCATTGTCGATGTATTTTCTCACTAGGGAGGATGATGCATATTCAACTTATCCACGACGTTTTTACCTACCATATAACCCCTCATACCATGCTTACCAACCGGCTGAATTTCCTCAGCAGTATTATGGTATGAGGTCCTCGCCCGTACAAATGATGGCACCACAATTTGCTCCTGCTCCTCCGCTGCGGTCGGATTCTCCTGCTAGTTCCACCGGTGAAGAGTTATCAAGCACTGCGCCAAAGAAAAAAAAACAGTCGATGGACTGAAACGGAGGAAAAAATTCTCATCGAGTTGTTCGGTGATAACGAAGAGAAGCTTCGCTATTAAGCATACAATTCGCCAGAATGGGAATCTATTGCAACTCAACTACACAAGAGATGCCGGCGAGAACACGTTTCAAGCGACAAGAAGGCGCAACAATGTAAAACTAAAATGAGCAATCTCACAAAAAAATACAAGACAACCAAAGACAAACTCCGTACCACTGGTTATGGAAAAGGGGGAGATGAGGAGGCTGACAAGGAAGCAGAAGGCGGAGTTGAGCTTGTGTCTAAGCATTTTCAGGACATGGACGAAATTCTCGGCAAGCGAGAAGCCATCAATCCTCAACACATGTTGGAGAGTAGTTCCCCCCCGATCAAATCACAGAGTACCCTAGGAATTGATCAGGACATTCTTGACAAAGAAATTTTCGATGCAGAGATTGCCGCTGCTGCCTCCGCCCAAAAATTTAAAGAGGAAAGTTGTCAGATCCGATGATCCTGATGATCTACCAGGCCCATCTGGTGAAGTCTACACTTCTGACTCAGAGGAAGACCAGCCACTTGCCTTTGCAAAATCCTTGTTTTTAAAGAACAAAGGCAAAAAAGGAAAGTGCACAAGTACACCAAAGAGTACTCCAAAGAATGCACAAAGAAATGCACCAATGAGTCTAAAAGACGGAAAGAAAGCAGCCAGAAAGAAGGTTAAAGCAGCAGCAGCAGATGAGCCTACAGTGCTGTCATTTCTGGAAAGAGCCCAAGAGAGGGATGAGGCGTTCATGGAGCGAATGGCAGAAGCCGAGAGGGAAAGCAGAAGAGAACAACAAAAGTTTTCGATGGATGCTTTGAAGATGCTTGGAAACATTTTAAAGGACGTTGCCAATGGGAAAGATTAAAGTGCTTTACTTGTTTTATTAGAACATTTTATTCGTTTCAGTTATGAACTGTGATTTTATGTATCATGACAAAATGATGAATATAAAGAAGGCAAAAATTATTGCAATTGTTTCTGCAATTATTTAAAACTGATTTTGGAAATTACAATATCTGTTGATCAATTTTGGGAAATGAAATTATTATACACATTTCAAATTAAACCTCTAGGCATCTTTTAGAATGCAAAAGTTATTTGTTTTTGACGATTTTTAGCAAAAAAATTATGTAAAAAACTTTAACATCAGAAAGCTTTTGTAACTTTTAAACCCAAGTGAATTATATAATTGTTGTTCAATTACACATGTGACAAATGGAAAGGGACACAATTTCAATCTCAAAACATTGATTTCAGTAAATTTATCACGTGTGTGGTTTCAACTTAACCCGAAAGATTCCAATAAAAATAGTAACTTTGGTTTAATGTTTTGACTATGATAAATAGTTCATAATATCTTCTCTAATGCCCCTTGCGTCAGACTGCTCATCTCCATTGCAAGAACTTTGATCCATTTCATCGTCATCCTCAACGGGGTCTATAGCACTCGGATCTCCAACATCTATACAAATATTGTGAAGGAAACAACAAGCCATGATAGTGGTGGGGACTCTGCTTGTTTTTTCCTCCAGTGGTTTATAGAGACACCTCCAACGACCTTTCAAAATTCCGAAAGCTTGTTCTATAACTACTCGGGCTTGGCTGAGGGCACGATTGAAACGCAATTGGCTCTCAGTTAATGTAGGTGTTTGCTTAAAAGGTTTCATCAGCCAAACAGACAAGGGATACGCCGAGTCCCTTACCAGAAGAGGAACCAACTTTGGAACTCCCAATTATCTTTGAAGGCCCGTTTAGCCTGGTACCTTGATCAATTTCTCTCTGTAGTTTGCTCAGACGGAGAATACGGGCGTTGTGAATGCTACCGGGATAGCCCGTACTTACATCAAGAAATCTAAAAGACGCATCAGCGACACCTTGGATAACAATAGAATAATCTTGCTTTCAATTAAAGTATTCAATCCGTTCGTTGACAGGCACTGTTTTTAATACAATACGACTACCGTCAACTGCTCCTGCCAATGCTTTGTAGCACCTCTTGCTCAGTCTCTGGAAATTTAATAAATTCTGTAGCCCGTTTGGCAAGTGCTTCACAAAAGTCGTGCGTTATCAGCATAGCTGTACACCTCCCAATGCCAAATTGCAGCCCAGTCGATCTATACGTGTCTCCAGTAGCTAGGCGCCATAACGCTACTGCCACTCGCTTGTTTACAGGGATAGATTGGCGCAATCTTGTGTCTCTCTTCGCCAAATCCGGTCCAACCACTCGTACAATGTACTCAAAAGTACGCCTTGCTATCCTGAAATTTTCTTTCCACCAATCTTCAACGAAATCTCCTTGCAAAAGGCTCTCAAACCAGAACTGATTTCGTGGCCATACCCACGCATGTCTAGCACGTCTTGTATTTTTTAAAGCAATTTGAAGTAAAACCATTCGTTTTCGCCTCGACCTCTTGAGATGTTGTAACAACCACAGCTTATGAAGTCTTGATATTTCTGTTTCCCGGTCAAGAATTAAGAAATAAAAAGCAATGGCCACGAAAGCCATCACTTTACTTCTTGAAGCGAGCATGTTTTTAGAATTTCCCGCCAGTTCAATTTTTTTATGCTGCGCTGATAATGCACCGGGCGCGAGTGTTGACAGATCAACTTGAGTCATTTGAGCCTGTATAAACGCTGGACGAATTAACCAAGGTTAAGAAACTTGATCTTAGTAAATGTTTACCTTGGTTGAAGCTCAAATGTAAACACAGCATAAGACTGGGGGCTAATCGTCCAGGGACTGGGGGCTAATCGTCCAAAGACTGGGGGCTAATCGTCCAGAGACTGCGGGCTAATCGTCCAGAGACTGGGGGCTAATCGTCTGGGGCTAATTGTCCAGGGGGCGAGTTGTCTGACATTCGTGAGCAGACATTGGCAAACTTGCCTGAAAAGGTGAAGGAGATTTGTTGGTCATTAAGTTGCATTATTGATGCTACCGAAATTTATATTGAACAACCAAAACATCTTGAGGCTCAGCAGCTTACATTTTCGATTTACAAGAATCACAACACCCTGAAGTACCTCATTGGAATCAGTGGTGATGGTGCAATAAACTTTGTCTCCACTTTAGAAGGTGGGTCAATTTCAGACAGGGATCTGATCTGACAGTGAAATCTGGCCTACTTGGCAAGGACTGGGCTAAGTGTGACGTGCTAATGGCAGATCGTGGGTTTGAAATACAGGATGATATTGCACCAATGGGTGTAAAGTTGAACATTCTCCCTTTCCTAAAGGGAAAACGCCAATTTGAGGAAGATGAACCTGTGGAAACTCGACGCATTGCCAAGTTTTGCATTCATGTTGAGCGAGCCATTGAGCGAATCAAAAATTATCATATCTTGGACTATGTTCCTATAACATTGTTCTCATCTGGTATTATTGATCAAATTTTCTTTGCTTGTGCCATGTTGACAAACTTTCTGCCACCATTAGTGTCAGATGACAAGGAAATCAGTAACATGACCATGTGACCACATTGTCGTTATTTGTGTGTTTTTCACATTGGCATCTACTATACAAGCGGGTAGTGTTTCTCAGACTGATTGCCTTTTCAGTCTCAAGAAATAAAATGGCTAATTACTACTTATTGGGAGGAGCTATCCACAGGTCTGGTACATACTAAACCACTAATATGTCAGTAAAAAGTGCAATTTGCAGAATTCCATAGTTATTTAATTGCTCTATGAAAGTATTACTACAATATTTACAGTCTCATATGTACATGTAGAAAGATATTGCCAAGTGCAAACAATTAAAAAAAACTGTCAAGTGTGTCAGCCTTATTCCCAGGCATTAACACCCTTTATGAGTGAGTAAAGTTTTTGCAGGAATTAATGTGAATCTTTCCAATCAGCTTAATAGGTGACATCACATTTTACTATGCAATGAGAATGACTGGGATTTGAGGATGAAGTTGGGTCTGACACTAGATTAAAAAAAATTCTGATAACAAATTAAATTTTTTTAGTAAATTTTATATTTCTTTTACATTTAGATTTTATGATTATTTGCAATAATTAAATTTTTGTTGTAATGCTGGCATGATGTGGTTAAAATAGAAACCAGTTAGTTTTGGTAGTGAAGTTCCATGCCATGTCTCATCAAAGTAGATCCTTTCAACATGCATTCCTTGGTCACCAAGGGTCAGATCAGTCATTAGGATAAAGTCATTCCACCTCAGGCCTGAAATGCCACACTGACCTTGAAGTTGATGATGGTAATGATGTTTTCGGTCAAGTTGAAGGATCTCACCATGTTTGACTAAACAGAATTTCTTTTTCCTAGACTGTGGCTCTCGCTTGGCTTGGTATGTCTGTAAGAGAGTCATTCCCTTACCAGACTCTATACATTCAATTTCCACTCCTCCGTAAGGGGGGTTACTCGAAGGATCGTAAACTATCCTTTCAGGGGAAGCCCCGAGCCAACTGCATTTTGGGTTAACAATTAGCCCGCAGGGAGATACTTTGATTCCCCGATGTCCATGTAATGTCTTCATTGTCACGGAAAATTTTATAAATATATAGTTTTCTGTATGGATATGATTTTTCTGTTTATTCCTTTTTTTTTTTTTTTTTTGGATTTAGATATATTTTCAATACTTATTTCATAAATACAGTGCTGATGACTAGTTTATACCAGCTGTTCCCTCCAGGTTCAGCTGATTGGTTTAATCAGGTTAAATAAAGATTATTATTATCATACACCTGTTACAGTATAATCTAACCGACAAAAAACACTACAATCTTACAAACTCAACTACTTTATTAAACAGCGAGTAATGTTCTTAACAAGGAGTGACTCCTCAAAGCAGTACAGTACTTATCGTTAGTAAACTTCATTAAGCCCACCACGGTCTATATCCTAGCTCACCACTGACAATCTCACTGCTGCCTCCAAAGTTCCTTGAAATGAGCAATCTACCACAGTAACTCTCTCAAATGGTATAGCTTTCAAAACAGTCGTTGCTCTGACAAAAACAACTACCAGTACTCCCACTACTACATAAGTGAGTCTTTATATATTCAAAAAGTGTTCTGGAACATTCCAGAAGCTTACATAAGAACTATGTTAGTAGTATTGTGTAAAAAGTGCCCGACTTGATGAAATGTCTCGGAAAGTTCTATGGTATCCAAGTCAGCACGACTAGGCAGTCTGGAGATTTCTAAAAGCTTAAATTTACAACAACTACTTATAACATACTGTATCCATAAATTGCTGCCATGCAGAACGGCACAATTTCAAATACACAAAAAACAAGGCTTGGTAGGCCACGGATGACAGGTCACACACAAAAATAGCCTATACTGATTGAAATTTGGCTGGAAGAAACCCCTCTTCACTGAAAGAACGAAGAACCTAAGTTTTGGTTACAGTGTAGAGGCAATTTCCTAAAGGGACTCAAGATGAAAGCATAGCTCATAAAGCGGTAATCATAAGTTCATAGTTCTGTTCTTCCTGAGATCACTTGATTTGTGAAAATTTAGAATTCTTTCTCAATTATATTACAGAGTCAGTGAGTATATTAAAAGTGGAAGGGATATGATGTTGATTGATCCTGATCTGCATGAAATTTATACAAAAAGAAAGGCAACGGTTTCAAATCTTCCAAATGACACCATTCCTGCCGTAGGTGTGAAATATCTGAACGATGGCCGGTGGAAGTCGTTAGAAAGGATGCCTTCTTTCACGAGAGCTGAACTGAACCAGCATGTGGCAAATTCTGGAAAACGAGAGGCAGATACTGAACACCATTAATTCCGACCAATTAAAGGAAAGTGAAAACCTTTCTGCATGATGAATATTTAAGGAGATTGAGGCAAACAGTGTTCAGAGGTAATTTTATTTAAAGGCCAAGTGCCATCACAGCTTTAAGAAAAGTGAGGCTCCCCATGCTCTTCGTTTTGCTTTGTGTATCATTTCAGCCCAAGTCATTCATGCCAACTGTTCATGCCAAGCAAGCAAAGTGGGTTACTGCCATCATATTCTTGCATTAATGTTCAAAGCATGCAAGTTTAGTTTGTTTAATATGAAAGCACTGATGATTTGTCCGAAAAAGATGATGAGCAGCTAGATCTCCATACACTTCCCATCTCCAGAAGTGGCACAAAAAGGGTCGTGGTGACAAAATATCTATTCAGCCAGTAATGGAGGTCACCATTTCAAAAACTAAACGTGATGAAACCAAGACTCAAGAGGAAGTGAAATGTGTCTTGTATGATGCAAGATCTAGCCCCAAGCATGATATTGATGCTGAAATGAAACTTAAAAAAGGGTGTAAAGCAAATAAATCCACAGATGGCTTTGGCCTTTATGGAAAGAGATGATTCTTCCCTTAACAGTTGTTGGAGACCAAATTTGAAGTCAGGCTGGTTCATTTTGCTGCTATCAGTTGACCCATACTAAGGTGATCTTTGTGGCTACTGAGGGCATTTCATCAATGCCAAGGGAAGATGTCGGCCCAGATACTGAACTTACTTATCCCAGGTTTCCTCTGAATTCAGGCAATGATTTTGTCAAATCTTGAATGATTCTGAAAAAGAATTTCTTAGTTCCCTTGTAGTTGTGAGACCAAGATAAACAATATTGAGGAAGCCACAAGAGATTACTCATCATCAGAGCAGTGGAAAAGGGATTGCAAATTCAGATTTACAGCCTCAAAATTTGACAGTAACTCAAAAAAAGACAGAGGAATCAAGAAAAATTTGCTGCTGACCTCATCAATCCGAAGCCATTCACCTCAAGGTATGTCGAACATGGCTTGATACATGAAACGGTTGCCACTGAGCAATACGAAAAAATTATGTTTGCGCCTAGGGCCCCACTAAAAGTTCTCAAGAGTGGTTTTGTTGTTTGTTCAGACATGCTGCTCCTGGGAGGCTCACCAGATGACAAAGCCGTTGATTTTGGATGCCATTATTGTTTTGCACCCGAAGTTAAGTATCCAGTGACAAAATATCAAGGACCTCCAGTAGAAGCATGTCATGAGCCCAATTTTTCTCATGAGGCTGTACATGGACAATGTAAACAGAAAAGGAATCATGGCGAGCACACGCAAGTGCAAGGTCAGATGGATGCCAGTGGAGCTTTAAGGTGTGACTTTATTGTTTATACATAGAAGGAGATTTCAGTGGTGGGAATACCTTTTGATGCGGCCTACTAAGCACCTCTCCAACAAAAGCTTAAAATATATTTCTTTACTCATTTTATTAAAACTGCAGCAAGCGAGTTTGCAAAAAGCTCATCTGCTAGTATTTAAACAAATGTCTGGCGTTGGAATTACATTTTCATTGTATTCACATTTAGCTTACTGCTGAGTCAAATTATTATTAATAATAATGTGCATGTAATGAGCAACATTTACTTTCTCCTAGTAATGTAATAATCAAACAATCCCAAATCATGAAAATAAAAGGATTAATCACCAAAGATAAATTCTCTTGGTTTTTCAAGAACCTCTACCAACTACAACTGTAGGACAGGAAAACCTAGGCCCGGGTCACACTAGGGAAGTTTTGATCAATTATCCATTAAAAGAGAATATTATCTGTCATCACAACACATTTTCTAGCGCGACTGGTGTTTCACAAATTTTTTAAATTTTGGAAATTCTGCAGAAACTTCAAAGACACCGAATAGTATAAGTGAGGCTGCCAGGATCACTCCCAACGCAAAATTTTCCTTATTTTCAACCGACACTGGCTGGACCTATAGATCTTAGATCAAGAAGGACCCAGCAGAATTTTGTCCAATCGACCTGCCGGTTCAACAAGTGTTGTTTGTGACAGCAATAGTTCGGCAAGTGTGGTTAGTGACAGCAATAGCCTAACCCACTCCAGCCAAGCTGAAAAGAAGAAGAAACAATATGATAAATGGCCGCAGGAAGAAAAAAAGGGTTCTAGTAAATGTATGGGCCAGGTCGTTGTAATGAGCATCAAACCATGATTTGGCTAAGTTGGGAATGGTCCACCTGTAAGGCACAACACGAATTCTACATAAATGCCGACTTCTTCTTAGAAAATCGACATTCAGGATTTGCATGTATTCATTTACCCATCTCTGATACAGGATAAGATTAATTTGTTTAACAAAAAATGTAAAATTTTTGGGAATGGATTTTTTAAATGGCCTAAATCTTACATTGTCTTTGTTGTGTGTGCTTCACAAAATTCCTTGTCCGAAAAACCTGAAAAAAATTTAAATAACTTTACTCTTATTGTTACTCCACATAGTAAGTAAAAGAATTCTTTTTTCTATATCTTTTTTTGTAATCTATTGTTATTTTATTTTATTGATAAGAATATTGTAATAATTTGTATTTGTATTACACAGTAATATATGCAGCCAAAAAAAAATTGTAAGTTATCTAGTATTCATGTTAGCAATTAACCTGTAAGCAATGTATGTAGTCTAACAATGTACTGGTTTTATAAATATAATAATAAATATTTAGTTATGAATAAAAAAATCTCTGATACAGGATGAAAAAGGCAAACATCTGATGCTGTTGCATGTCGATAATTTGTAGAAGTAGAGTGGCAAAAGCACAGCAAAAGGCCTCATTTGGGTTCATATCTATCATCGCACAATGCGTATCAGACATGAAACCTGATCAACTATGTTTATTTTGACCTATTTATGTATTTCAGAAGTGCGACCCAAAAATTGTGTCACATTTTTCAGCACTTCCAGTTGCGTTTTCAACTTTTCAAAAATTTTATGGCAGCCTAATTTTTGGTTTGGGCTGTAGTGTGACGAGGGCCCCAGTGAAAAGAATTTGTGTGACGATATTGGAGCTCAAAAAGTTGAAGAGAATTGCAGTAACTACATGATAAGAATTATATTGTTTACTCCTTTTTAAATAAGTAGTTATCACCTTATTTTTTCATAGTGTATAATCAACATATTGAAACACATTCTGTACATGGAAGCAATATTAAAATTACAATAACCTCTGGAAAGAATGATAAAACTTGAAAATCAGTGTACATGTACATGTACTTGTGACAGGTTACATAATTCAAAATAGTTTTTCCAGTCAGCACCTTGTTTTTCTTTACGATATCAGTTTGCAGATGCAAAAGGTTTGCACAAACTGGGTAAATAGTAATAAAAAAAGGTAGAACGTAAAGCCACAGGAGGTGGTTCCAATGCAAAGCATTTTACTTTGGTGAAAGATTTTGCTTTTGCTTTTTCACCTCTACATGTATGTCCTGCCAGTTTGACATTTTAACTAGGAAAATTTATTGATGACTCTTACTCACTGTTACTCTCATTCCAGACTTTGTATTTGGGAAGAAATCCCACAAACTAGTTCACAATTCACTGGTTTTATATCTCTCACAAACACTTTCATACTCTCACTGACCATTATCTTTTTCGTCATCCAACTTAGTTTAAGTAAATGTTAGCCTTGAAGCCTTGGAGCCTTGGATTTGTGCCACGCCTAATTTTCCAGTTGACTTAAATAAATTCCATACCTTTTCCGTTATTATTTTTTCAGACGCCACACCAGATGAAGTTAGAGTGGAGGAGATGATTGCTGAAGAGGAAACAAGCATTGCCAGTAGTAAGAAGCTCGTTTTCACTCTCATTTTTTGCTCTTAATCGTTTTTACTGTCATTCCAGACTTTGTTTTTAGGATGAAATCCCACAAAGTAGTTCACAATTCATGGGTCTTATCTCTCTAACAAACACTTTCATTCTCTCATTTGACTATTTTTTACCAGTCATCCAACTTAGGTCAAGTGAATGTTAGCCTTGGAGAAACTTCTATTGATGTTCTATTGATGCCAAGTTCCATCAATGTATATGTTATATATTTAATAAGCAGATGATTTAACTGATCCAACCACAAACTTACGAACAAAAAAAATTGCATAATTCTTTAATCTCTCTCCAATCTAGTAAATTAATGGTGATTTATCTATTGCAGATTCCCAGGCTGAGGAATTATTGTTCAACATCGTAGAAGAAGGAAGTCAATGCAAGAAAGCTAGATTAATTGACAGTCTTAAAAATACCTCGAACGGATTCAAGAAAGGGCATTATACACAGTTTTCCAAGGTAAGCAATCAAGCTACCAAGCAATACTGGACAGAAGTGATCTAACAACGCTTCAGAACAGAAGACTGTAAGACATTGCTATCCCTATGTACAAGGTGAAACACAAACTATGCCCCACTATAATACACAAGCTATTTCACATGCATTGATCTCCCAACAACTTAAGGGTGGCAGAGTTTGCCATCCCCAGATTTAGGACTAAGAAATATGGTAAACATCTGCTCACCTACCTGGGACCAAAGTTGTGAAATAAGTTACCAAGCGAAACCAGAACCCAACCATCTTTATTTAATTTTAAAAATCGTATCCGTAAATTTGATTTGAGCGTAGTGGTAGAAGACAACAGTTGTTCCGATTGCATCCTTTGTAATTCTTAATCTTTTCTCTTTTTAATAATAATTTATCCCATTAGTCAATAGTTAATAGGTTTTTAACTATATTATATTGTTAATTAATATGCCTGATCTAGCAACAGCAACTACCTTCTTGCATACCCTCAACAGCGCCCACACTTCGGTCAAATTCACCATGGAGGTGGAGAAGAACAGCAAGCTTCCTTTCCTTGGCACCGAACTACTCAACCATGCACCTCGGATTGAAACCAAGGTATATGTGAAACCAACAAACACGGGCCTACTATTACACTACCAAAGCCATGTAGACAATCGCTACAAACGGAGCTTGCTGAAAACTATGCTGGATCGCGCACACCGATTATCTTCCTCCTGGGCCCATTTCTCTGATGAGTGTGATCGCCTAAAGAAAGTTTTCGCACGGCTTAAATACCCGGGGCGCCTGGTAAATTCTACCATTAACACCTTCTTACAATCAAGAATTGTTGGTACGCAGCCCACACAGACGCCCAAAGAACCAATATCCATTGTTCGTGTGGTCATACCTTTCAAAGATCAAGAATCAGCAAATTATGTTAAGAAAGAGCTCAAGAATCTTAGCATGAAGGTGCAGACAACTGTCCAGCCAGTATTTGTTAGCCGCAAAGTAAGCCAAGATCTTAAAGTACGAGAAATCAAGCCACAGATTGTCAACCAACAACGCGTCGTTTATCAATTTCAATGTGACCTGTGTGATGCGGGTTATGTGGGCTATACACGCGGACACTTACACACACGCGTGGATGGACATAAACGAAAGGCATCTTCAATATATAAACACTACCACGAACAGCACAGCGAAGTCCCGAAAGACCTACTGAAACGTTTTAGCATTCTGAAAAAGTGTAGTAACAAGTTCGATTGTTTGGTGAACGAAATGCTTTTCATCAGAGACTTAAAACCCACTCTGAACGTGCAAAGCGATTCAATTCGCGCAAAAGTATTTGTTTAATTAGCTCGTAACATATTTATGCTAATTTAATGTTACACTTTGCCACAAACTTCATTTTTTATTTCTCCTTGACAATGGCGTCATGATGACACCGAAACGTCGGTTTTTATCGTTAGTTTTTGCTAGTCTTTGCATTTCTAAATCCTTATTGATGTTAATTATATTGTTAGGCTTTTTTTAATAGTTTATTAGAAAATATTTGGTAGGCTATTAACTATATCAAGTGTCCCCTATCAATAGAGGGGTTTTTAACCCCATCGGCTTGATATTCAAGACATTAATGAACTGATAATTAATTAATTAATAGTTTATGACCATGATGATGATCTAGGCTTCCTATATAACGTGTTGTTCAAGCAGTCTTACACCACATATTGGCAGTGTACTGTCCGTCCAAAGGGAAATCACTGCAAAGCCTCCATCACAGTGAGAAATGGACGATTTAATCCAAGAGGGAATGCCCACAACCATACTGCCCAACCTGGGGCTCTTCTTGGAAGCCAAATCGTAAAAGAGGTGAAGATTAAGGCTACAGCAAAATTTCAACCAGCATCTGCCGTTATTGAAGCGGTAATGACAGATACTAAATATTGTGTATATATCATATTTGTATTTAAAAATATCTTATTTCTTCTCTACAGGTGCTACTAGACTGCATGCCCAACACTCCATGTCCAGCACTCCCAGCACCAGCTTGCTTGGCTAGAACCGCTTATTGGATAAGGCAGAGCATGCGACCAAAAGACCCTCGAGACCTGACCTTTGTGCCAATCCATGAATCCATACCTGAGGGATTCCTGCATGGGGAAATCACTATGAAAGACCGCTGCCATTTATTTTAGCAACCAACCATTAGTTGGAGAA
Source organism: Pocillopora verrucosa (assembly GCF_036669915.1). NCBI lineage: Eukaryota > Metazoa > Cnidaria > Anthozoa > Scleractinia > Pocilloporidae > Pocillopora > Pocillopora verrucosa. The sequence continues at coordinate 21,845,081 of NC_089325.1, read as the reverse complement.
CCTTGCCAAGGCTAAATCTTGGTACATCAATGGAACTTTCAAAGTCGTAAGGAAACCATTTCAATATCCTTCGAATAGTTTCTCATGTATTTAGTTCCTTTGAACAAAATTTTATTTTGACAATGTGAAGCGCAAATATATATATATATTCATGTAGAGGATTGAGCTATATAAATGTAATTATTAATTATTTTCTTCCAATTTTTCAAGACACTTTCAAGCAATGGGTAAGCATATTTTTTCAAGGTATAATGAGCAAACCGTTTTATGATTATGACTGCACATGTCATGTTATCTACACTGCCACACTTAATTCAAGGGTTGTTTCCTCACATACTGCAAGTGGTACATTTTATAGAGTAAATCATTTTCATTTACATATTATTCAGAGTACGACCTTAATACAACTAAAAAGGCCAACTACAACCGTAGCAGGTGGAAAAGCCAAGAAAAAAAGAGTCTTGAGCTTGAAGATGCCTCCACCAAAGAAGGCCACAACATCAGACTTGGGGCCGAAGTAAAAAAAAAAACCCGAACCTTTAGAGTGTGAGCCGCCTTCTGAAAGAGTCATTTAGTTATTGGCAGAAGTGGATATATACACTCCAGGGTAGGGGTACCATCAAAAAGATTGTGGAGGAGTAACCTGGATTCAAGTGTTGGTCACAGGTAATTGTTGGTTAACTGTATGGTAATGAGTGATCGTGTACTTTTATATGACAATAAGTCTAAAGCTTAAGTCAACTATCATACGATGTGATTCAAAAGTAAATAATCTTACTGCCATATTGTAAATCTGTCAGATTTTCATTCACTTAGACTGCAGAGTAAAATGATGGTATAACGATATATATTGGCCTCACCAGCTCATCGCATCAAGCTATCTACTCTATTCATCTCCTGCCGCCTCCATAATGTTGACTGCTTCCTCAGACATTTATTTGATATCACTTGTTGTAAAAGAAAAACCTTTGCCCTAAAAGTTAAGGGTCATCTAGTTTTAAGTGTTCTCATCCCTCATTGAACAATAAATTTTGACAACTCTGAATGAAAGAGCACTTGTGATAGAATGCTAGTGTGTTGGTACTGACACAATTTGTATTTTTTTTTCTTACAAGGTAATTGTATATTGATACTCAATGTACTTTCTCCATTGAATTTCTTAGCACATGATACAGACGACATTAATAACTAGAACAATTTGATATAAAGAGGCCTAGTGGGAAACTCTTCCAAAGTTGGAAATCTTCATAAAAGAGCATGCCAACGATGTTTTAGAGAGTGATGAAGAGGATGATTATGGGCAATGTGATCATGGTTACTTGACATAACATTTCAATAAAGAAAGTAACAATCTAAGAGGGACAGTAACCAAATATCTAATAGTGTTTCTTTTGAAAAGATGGATATAACAGTGGCATAACTGACAGGAGTTTTTAATGGGCCACAAAAAACAGTTTGGTCCTTCAGTAAGTGAAAGTATGAGACTGTTCAGATTCCCAGTTGCATGTATTGGCATCATAGCATACCTTGAAATAATGAAGTGAACATGTCTCCAATCTTTCTCTGGATTTCTAGCGATAATGTAACTGAGGAAAAAAACTTGGCTCTTTATTTTAGTGCTGTACATACCACATGTCCTTATATGCTGGTCAATTAAGAGCTTCAACTTCCAACTACCTTGTTGCAGATTGTAGCATTCAATGGTATGGGGTATGATTTGGGAATTATACAACAAAAAGAGTAAGATGTTGATTAAAAGAAAAGTTGTCAATTCAATGAAAATTGTTAGTAAAGTGAATCTTGATGTAGTTGTTACATTCATTGATAATTTGATGAATATACATCATATATGCATGAATATGTACACTAATCATATACTATATTAATCATTTGTTGAAAATATAATAAAACCAAATAAAAATGAGATTCTTTTCAGTGTCTTTCAGTGTTGGAAGAAAAACAATCGTTTTAAAGATTCAACAAACCCATTTAAAGAATGAAATTCTGCTCAATAGTACATTAATTAGTCTTCAGAAGAACAAGAATCCTTTTGAATGCGAGTCTTCACAAAAGCAAAGTCAATCTCTAGAGAAGAACAAGAGTCTTTAAGATCAATTTTAAAAAATATTAATTCTAGGGTAAAAGACAAAAATTATTTAAAGAGACTCAGAAAACTGAGGTTATTCTCCCCCAACAATGGGCTTTTCAGGGAAGAACAAAAATTTTTTCTGATAAGCAAGCTTAAAATATGAGATTATGCTTGATTAATATTATATATTAGGAGCAGAGTTGTGTTTCTTCTCAGAAGAATACAATATTGACTGGTTCTTTTCAAAAGAATTTCATATTCTGGTTACTTTTCTCACAAGAATCAGACAAATCAATTTCTTGGCAAAATAATTTAGTTTCCTTTCAGTATTCTTCTAACAAGAATCAGACAAAACCAGATTCTTCACATAAGAATTCTTAACCTCGGGAGAAGACCCTCAGTTCCTTCCTCAAGAACTAGATGTCTTCTCCTCAGAACTAAAATTCTCCCCTGGGGACGAAGAATCTGAACTTATAAGTTCTTCACTGAAGAGACATGAATCTTAAAGAAAGAATTTAATTGCTGTTCGAAAGATTTTAACTTTATATTGATTTAGAGCGTGAGACTCTTCTTCAAATCTTCTTCAAATCTTCTTCAAATCTTCAGGCTTAAATTGCTTTGCGCAAATCCTTGTTCCTTCCACTATAGAAAAATATCCTCCAAAAAAAGATTTCAAAATATTTCAATGGCAAATTTCTATAGCCACAACACTGCAATGTTCCGGTTCAAGATTCAGGTTCAAGGCTCAAGGTTCAGCTGCCCTCCAAGCCTCATTTTCATGTATTTAAAACCAGGCTGTTCCATACGGCTGCCAATTATGAATACCGTGCATTATTTTTCTCCCATGTGTGTCAAATTGTGCTGAATTTTTTGTGGCCTAAGCATCTGAATGGCACACAAAATTAAGAAGTAACTTCAAAAGTGATTTTCCAATGCCTTAAACCCAAAATCTTTGCAGAAGCTAACAATGTCGGAAACATGGAGATGCCCCCACGCGAGAATAATTTCGTTACCTTTTGAAACCAGATACTTGTTTTGTTTGTACAGTAATTTGTTGATTGATGGACACGTGAACTTAAACGACAATAATCGCAAACATTAGACTTTGATCAGTCCTTTTTCGAAGCAAAGACTGGGTTGTGTTGGTAGGTTTTACAATACGAGGTCAATTTTGTTACAGCAGGACAAATTAACTAAACGAATCAATTGACAAATCAATACAAGTTTTAATTAAATCATAAATAAACATTTACCTCCATTATTCAACCTTTTTTGTTCTACTGCTTAATTTTTTGACATAAAATTTAACTGAAACTATAGTTTTATATTCTTTAATTTTAGTTTTATTTCTTTTAACCATTTGTGTTGACACTGAAAACCCATTCAGGGAGCTTCAATAAAGATCTGTATCAGTACACCACAGAAATATATTCTGGAGGATATGGACGTCCACCGTTCGAAATCAAATAGGAACAGTTATCTTTTGTTATTGAGCAAGGCTTCCAGGTTCCCCAGTTTTTCAGAGTATTGACAGGAATGATAGAAAGACAAATGGAAAAATGTGGCGTGTCTATTTCAGGTAAACCCTTTGACCACTTTATATTTTATTTTTTATTCTAAAATTTCTGTCATCTAATCCTACGGAAGAAAATGATCAAGGATGCAGTTGATAAAATCTATCAACAGATAAGCTCGCCAGAAAGAATAGTCGCCTGGTCTCTTCCCCAGCGTTGCACCATGGACTCACCAAGTCCATAATCTTGGGCAATTTCCAAGTTGTTTTCTACAGCTTCAGCCTCCGTGACAACTTTTATCTTGAAAGCCATAGTATACGAAGAGAAGAGTGCTTTTGACATGATGAGGAAAATACTATTCCCATAAATAACTTTCTTTCTTCTGCTGTCCTCCACTTCTCTGCACAGGGTTTTGAAGGGGTGGCTTTCTCAGTTTTTTCTGGGTTTTACAGTAGATTTCACATTAGCATAGGGTTTTGAAGGGCTTGCTCTCTTAGTTCTGGGTTATTCAATAGGATTAGGTTTTACATCAACACATGGTTTTGAAGGGCTGGCTTTCTCAGTTGTTCTGGTTTTTGCAGTAGTTTGCTTGCATTTAGTTTTGACATGAGAGCTGAATTGAAAAGAAATACCTGTAGCTTGTGCAGTTGCTTGTTGTAGATTGTTATGTGGACGTGGAGTTGTAAAGCAGGATCTTACCAGTGTTGGATGTAGTTTCAACACCAGCAGAGTGTGCCTAAACTTTGAATGCCTGGGGACAATCTCTTGCCTCCATTACACAAGCAACCACTCTACATCAGTAACTTCAAGGCCTTGGTTACAGGAACAATAATCATCATGAATACTGTCACTGAACAGTGGCCAGCCCTACAGTGTAAACTTTTTTTTAATTATTTTTACCAAGACCTTTTTTATTACTTTTAGGGTGCTTCTTTTCTAAGTTTTTTTAAGATTTTTGATGGCGTGGTAACATGCCTCTTAACATTGGGATATTAGTGCTATATAAAACCTTTTATTATTATTATTGCAGCAGAATAACCTGCATAACCTTAAATCGCCAGTCTCCCCTTTTGTCATTATCAGTCCATTGTTAATTTTGCAAAAACACGCACAGAGTTGCTATTTTAGCAGGGTTTGAGTTGTTTTCATAAAGTGAAATATTTGTTGACCAGACAAGATTAAAAACCCACTTGCAAACATGAGGGAGGCTAAATAACTATTATTTTGATGGTTTGGAAAGAAGCACCTCATAATGTACAAGCACTTCCCGAGTTTAAATGTCCCCACCTGATTACTTTCTCCTCTTAACAACTGCATGATGACTTAATCTGTTTGCAAAACAAACAGGTCTGCAGTTCAAGTGGAAAAGGGAAATCCCACCTTGTTATGGGAATTGACTTCAGGGAGATTTTTTTCTACATCGATAATTTCCACGAGCATCTATTATTTGTCATCACGGACAGAGTATTCGAATGATTCTTACATTCTTTCTTACATTCTTACATTCTTATGTTGATGTATACTAGAAATTTCCTTTTTTCATTGCACAATTGTTGGAAATCGACAAGCAAAGACCTTGGTCACGGAGTAATGCACCGGCCCTTGTCAAGGCAAGTATGGCCAACTCTTAAGAATCTCAACTTGCTCGCTCCGAGGAGAGGACAACGTGGGAGAAACCATCTAAGACGGCTAAACGATAGACCTATCAGTGTTATTATTCCTGTAGAGCATCAGCAAAACTTCCAAGAGAAACGGCGTGGTGCAAACCAAAGTAACTCATTAAATATTCCAGTTGACATCTTTGCAGCTAAGACACCCACTCATGGGACCTTGCATTCAACAATCCATGGAAATAACTCTCAGAAATCAAAAGTAACCGTGGCACACTTGAACGTACGCTCGTTGAAGACAAGAGAGCATTTGATTCAAGTGAGGAGTTTAATGGATGAAAAGAAGTATGCAATCTTAGCAATTTCAGAATCTTAGCAAACTTCAAGTGTAAAGAACGCTGAGGTCGAAATTGACAGATACAGTTTGTCAAGACTGGAGAGGCCGAGAAACATAAAGAATGAGTTTGGTGGTGGGGTGTGCGTGTACATGCGCAAGACCTTGAAGCCTAAAGTACTTAAAGACCTATCCGGAACATCAGACACTGTTTTTCACCAATTATGGATGCAAGTTCAGCACAAAATGCTAAAGTCATTCTTGCTGTGCGTCACTTACAAGCCTCCCGATTGTGATATTGCCTCCTTTGAAGACGCCAGGGACCATTATACAGAAGCGCTTGTTTATGGCCTACCTATTCTAGTGGTTGGAGATCTCAACTGTGATTTGCTCGTTAGTTTTTCTAAATAAAAAACATCAAACAGCCTGTATACAAGTCTGAATATGAAGCAGCTTATTACCCAGCCCACAAGAGTAACAGAAACATCTAAAAATCTGATTGATGTCATTTTAACTTCAAACCCGGCAATAACTGTGGATAGCAGTATAGTGGAGACTCACATCAGTGATCACTATTTAGTCTTTGCTGTGTTAAATCTAAGGATACCTAAGCCACCGGCTGCTTACGTTGTCGCTAGGAGCTATAAGCACTGTGATCCTCAGAACTTTTTGAGCGACCTTAACAAGATCCCTGGTATGAAAATATTTTGTCTGACAATGTAAATGAGAAACTGCTCCATTTTAATAAAACCTTCTTCCAGGTACTGGATAATTATGCACCTATTAAGAATATTAAAATCAGACATCCAAGATGTCCATTTTTAGACGAAGAGATCAAAGAGGAAATAGCAAAAAGGGATCAAGCTCATGAAATCGCGCAAGAGACAGGTGCTCTTGTGGATTGGCAGTATTATTTGGACTGTCGTAACAACGTTAAGAGGGTATTGCGCGAGGCGGAGAAGGATTATGTCCAGAATGAAGTTAAAAAGAATCATAGCTCTAGTGAACGGTGGAAGGTGATACGGAATTGCATACCAACTAGGGAGAAGTCGTGCCCAGCTTATGAAAGAACTTGAAACGGAATTTAATGAATTCTTTATGGAGGTGGGAGTACATGCGACAGAGGAAGCCAAAAGACTCGCACCAGTCAATGGTCTACCTACTTCACATCAGGAAATCCCTGTCAGTTTTATACCAGAAGAAGGCGAGTATCAATTTCGAACTGCTACCTCTTTCGAGATCAATAGGATTGTACAGCCATTTCCTTCAAATAAAGCACCTGGGAAAGATAAATTACAAATGGCAGTGGTGAAAGATGACCTACCGGCTATCCTCCCGATTTTGACCGAGATCATAAACAGTTCATTTTTTGACATCTGTATTTCCCTCACCATGGAAAGAATCTGAAATTGTTCCAATTCCATAGGATGGTGGAGATCTGGAAGTAGCCAACGAGAATAGACCTGTCTTGTTACCTGCCCTATCTAAGATATGTGAACGAGTAGCCTTAAATCAATTCACCGAAATATGCAACAAGGAGAAACTGTCTCTGTGGACACCAGAGTGGGAATAACAAACGGCATTTGATAGAGACACTCAATATTTTGACGTCAGATCTAGCCCTGGAGGCAATGGATCGCAAGCAAGTCACTGCCTTGGTATTATTAGATCTTTCCGAGGCATTTGACAGCATTGATCACATGTCCTTGTTAACGAAACTACATGCAGTGGGTACCTCTAAAGAAGCAATAGAATGGTTTAGAGGCTACTTGACCACAAGAAAACAGTCGGTGAGAATTGGTTGCCAAATATCTGAACGAGGAAATTTGATCATGTTACACCTACTCTTACGCAGTTACAGTGGCTGCCAATTATTAAACAACTTGCGGTTAGGGATGTTACCATGGTACTTAAATGCTTAAATGGAATTGCGCCTCTGTATCTATGTAGGACGGCTGCAGGTCAGCGTGCATTTACTTTCAGAGGCCAAAAGCTATGGAATAGTCTCCCAGATGAGTTTTAATCTATCACTATTTTAGATGTATTTAAAGTAAAAATAAAACAGCATTTTCTATGGGTATTTTGGAAAACTAAGTTTTAGATATTTGACATTGTAAATTAAGCTGAAAAGCCTCTTTGAGGAGATTAATAAAGTTATTATTGTTGTTGTTGTTGTTGTTACATTATACCCATCCCAGAATTTGCAAAGTTGATGCTGAGAAACAGAGTCCTGTACGTATAAAATACATATTTACATCTACATGTTAACTCTAAGATGCCAGCTCGTGATCCTGCTGAGGCAGATACACTATACTTACTAAGGCCATTCCTGACAAGCGTAACAACTAGTTTGTCTCACCATTATAAACCGTATAGCAAGCAGACAGCAAGAGAAGCAAGGAACAAGTATAAGGGGTACACTTCTCTCAAACAGTATATGCCAATGAAATCCATCAAACATGTTATGAAAAGGGGAAGTAGAGCTGATAGTTATTGAGGATAATAAAGTAACCTTCACATTGACACTGGACGTCATCGTACCTCAGAGTGCGCAGAAGGGTTTGTTTAATCTGTTATTAGTCTCCTACCTGGGAATCAAGGGAAGGTGGTAAAAAGACCAAAAACTTTTCCTTAAAGTGGTGTTAAACTGTGGAGCTCGCTTTCTTAAAACATTTGACTATGCTAATCTTTACTTTCATTTAAAACCAAAATTAACTAAAGATAGCTAAGTCAGCATAGAGATCATAACTTTGTGTATTGTAATACTTTTGATGTACTTTTAAAAATTTATTTTTTTAATATTTTGCTTGTTTTCACTTTTGCCTTAAAGTACAGTCTTAAACCCGGCTCAAATGTCGAATTTTATATGTGCCGAATCTAATAATTAGATTCGGCACATGTAAAGTTCGACATTTGAATCAACCAGGTTCGACAAATTTGTATTTGGGTCGACCTGCCATTCTATTCGACTGGGCTTGTTGAATAGAACTGCAAAAGGAGATTTACACACATAGTCCGCTCATGCGGACAATGTGTATAAAAAGGTGGCGTCAAGAGTTAGTATTCTGGGCCGTATTAGAAGTTTCGTCACAGAAGAGGCAGCAACACTTGTTCATAATGCTTTAATTCTTCCCTTATTTGATAACTGTGACATTGCCTGGAGTAACCTTCTACAGCAAGATATAGATCGACTACAGCGCTTACAAAATAGATCTGCACGGATTATTACACGTTGCTCTCGCTCATCTGAAGCAATAGAGCAGCTGCAGTGGCCGACTCTTTCCAGTAGACGCTATTACCACAACGCTAAACTCGTGTTTCTCTGTCTTCACTCATTAGTTCCTAGTTACTTTTCATCATATTTTGCCAGATTTTCGAATGTTCACAATTATTCCACAAGGTAAAGTATGAGGCTATCCCTACCAAAAGTGAAAAAAAATTTTGGGAAAAGGACCTTTCTTTTTACTGGCGCAGAAATTTTTAATAAACTCCCTTTAAACATTGTGAAGAGTGAAAACATTCAAATGTTCTGCCGCCGAACAAGACATTTCTTTTTATCTTAACTTTGATATTTTATCTGCTATTTTAGGTCTTAATTGTGTTTTGGCTTTGTAGTCTTAGGCTGTTAATGTAGTCCTAAAATTCTAGTCATGTATATATATTATTGAGAATTTTGATGTAAATTATTTTTAAGAAACAGGGCCCCAATGGATACCAGCCTTAAAGCTGCATGGGCTACCCTGTGTGAATGAAGTTTTACTTAAAGTTTGTTTACTTTGTAGTTGAGGATGATGATGAAGAAGAGAGAGATGAATATGTGGAATTTGCAGCAATGAGTTTCAGAACAAACTGATTTTTACTAATACCAAGAGTCAGAGAAATGGCCTAATCTATGCCAAAATCTTGGATGAGTTGAAAGAGAGGCCACCAGCTAGAGGTGACTAGTTCACAATGACAGTCACCAAAATGAGAACCAAATTCAAGAAGTGTGTCAGTCAGTGTAAACAAGCTGCCCTAACCCAAAAGACAGCAACAGGGATAAAGAGGTACCAAGAAGACCGTGGATTTGGCAAGTGGTTCAATGCCTTGTTTGACGTGGTGAAAACAAGAACGAACCAACCAACCAGGCTTTAGAGCCATCAATATCTTCATCATCACCTCCATATCCCTGATAGTTCTCTTTATGACCCTGACAATGTCAACGATGAAGTTGAGATGTTTCTTCCCAAAAGGTCTTCGAAGAAAGGGAAATCTAATAAAGATAAGATTGATATCAACCAGAAAGTAATACAACTCATCCAAGAAGCTGTAAGAAATGACCCCAAAAAAGAAATGATCAGCTTCTTTGGGGATGAAATGGAAAAGTCCCATGAGCACGAGTTAAAGTTATTTCAACTCATGCTTGGCAACAGAGCCAATTCAGACATGCCTCCATCATCCAGTATGGACACAGGGTTTTACCCATCAATGCCAAGTTCTCTAGGAGCACAGCAGACCACTAAGGAAAGGATGTCTGAAGGTTCTTATGGCAACCCTTTCCTTTATGGTAATGGGAAATACCAAACATTGTAAGTTATGTAGAACTGAAAGTATATTCATATATATACTTCAACCACAGTCCTTCCAACATAGTCAGTTATTATTTGCAAAATCACTGATATACCCAAATGGGAAAACACACCAGCGCAAAACAAAACCAAAAAAGCCATAATTAAAAGCTCTTAACACTGGAAAATTGTTTTTTTGGAAGAATAGGGTTTTCCGTTGCAAAACTCTGATTTTCAGCCATTTTTAAATGATTATAGTTGATGTGGATTGGAAATGTGCCAGGACAGCTGTTGAAAACGACTCTCTAATATAGGGTAATAGTTCGCTGTTGCAACCTTGTATGGACAACATGAACAGAAAATGCTTCAGGCCATGTGTCTTGACAAAAGAGTTAATATATTTGTTGTTGTTACAGTTTAGACAAGTGAATCATGAAAAAAAATAATTGCTAAAAAGGAAAATTATATCTGATAAATTTTTTACATACAATTTAAACTTATGATAGAAATGATCTGTTGAAGTACATGTATGCATCTTTAAAAATAGTTATTTGCACATTGTTTGTTAATAATACCAAAGTTCTGTTATTTTTGTTCTAGGTAAATATGTTGAGGAATGATGATTACATGAAGTATTTTTAATATATCTTTTATTACTCAATTTAATACATTGCAATCAGAAGATTTATTCATTGAAAAGCAATTGACCCCTAAAGCCTGATTACCATACTATATGTACAAATTCTCTTTACTGGTTTCTTCACGTTTCCTCTAGTACTAGTTGGGGGAATTTGTTAATGAAGTTCAAGGCAGTATCTATTTGGTAATACCTTCCTTCATTCCCACAACCCTTTTTATGACTATGCAGATACTGTAAAGAGAAATTTAATCTTGATAAATCTTGGAGCTTAAAGGGTTTAAAGTGACAAAACTTTATCGGCAACTTTTAGCTTGGTCAGATTCGAAGTGCACCAATAACCGCGGGAGGGAAGTATGACAATATTACAACCAAAAGAGGTGATGCAAAACGTTGAGAAATCACATAAAGACACAGTTCTGACTACGAAAGAGGTCGAAACACTATTTTCCCTTTGAAAAGGCACAGCTCTGACTATGAAAGAGGTCAAAGCACAATTTTCCCTTTCAAAAGACCCCATTATGTACAACTTCTACAAGCATGTTGGATACCATTACGAGCACCTACTAGCTCACAAACAATCTCAGCTTAGGCCTAGACAGATTTGTGCACAACTGGTTGTTCCATAAGAATCTAAACACTTCCATGAAATCAGGTCTGGCTTACTACGAAGGAAAAGTAATGTTTAGCTCCTTATGCAAGCAACGCAAAATCTTCAATTCAACACCCTGTAAACAGTTTACGACATGATTCAGCAACACAAAGATCCTATTGAGTCTGAAATAGAGGGACAAGTCTCTATATTTCATTTTTTTAAAAAAGTGCGGGAAAAGAAACTTGACAGAGCTGACCTTATGTTTAAGGCATATAGTGCAGCATACTGACTTGTCAAAGAGAAAGTTTGAAATCAAACGCTCTCATCATTGGCTGATCTGCCAACACTGCCCAGTCTTCACGTGATGAAGAATCTCCAATTCTCAGCACAAAGTTCCATTGGGGAAATATTTTTTGTTACTGAGCAGTGCAAATTGCTTTGGTCTCCGAACTGTTGAGGTTACAAATGTATCTTTCCTAGAAACAAAACAGAGAACACTGAAACACATTCCTTGTGGAATGAAAATGTTCTGAAACTACACATAGCTGCCAATGTAACCAACACTCCTAACAACTCCAAAAAACAAGCTCAGCCTAAAGGTGAAAGACTGTAGCTCTCTGGTTTCTGATAGTGCAACACTGATAACTGGACACTTTAAGGGCATGGCAAGTCATCCAAAGAAAATAAATCCACATGTGATATCACTGCACTACTGGCACTGCAAGGTTGCTATGAAGTTGCACAATGCCACGACCTTGCACCTAAAGATCTGAAACACGTCGCGGAGTGGTGCTGTGCCAATCAGTAGCAAGTTATTCCTAACAAGACCAAGTTGATCCTTTTCGAAGTTCTGTCTCAGCTGTCTGAGCTTACCATACCCTTTCTCAATAAAGTACTGACCCCTGTACCACATTTATAGGACTAAGGCATTATACTTGACTCAAACATGTCTTTTAGTGATCATATCTACACTTAGCTCCTCTTTGTTATCCGTACTGTGTCAAATTAAGAGTATGACACCTTTCCTCTAGAGAGGTACTACACACCATTTTTGAACTCATTAGTATTCAGCAAACTGTTTTACTGCTCCACCGTCTGGCCCAGAACATCAAAGATCAATTTCCACAAGCTGCAGAAAATGCATAACTTTGCAGCACGCATTTTGACCAACAATAACGCCAGTCCTTAAAGAACTTGGCTCACTATTGAAAAGTTGCTGAACCTACCAGATGTTACAATGGTGTATAAATGTTGTAACGGGCTAACCCCAACATAATTGAGCTCCAAGCTGGTTAAAAAGTCTGACATTCATGAGCACCAACTTAGAGTGCTGAGGTATAGGATAGCTACCACTCAGCACTGTTTTTTTTTTAATATGTAGAGCTATCAAGACATGGAAACTAGGAACTCTAAATCCCAGGCAAAGTTTAAACAAGAGGCAAAATGTGAAATAAAAGGAGCCAGCTAAGCAATATATTTTAACACCTTACAGCTTATCATTATTGATATCTAAGTGAAGATGTTTTAACAGTTAGACTCTCCAACTTTTGAGCTAAATTTTTTAATAATACTTTTAAATTTAATTAGATAGATCCTACATTTTACCCTGTAAATTGATTTTGAAAAAACCCACTTATTTAATCAGTAAAGTCATTGTATTATTGTAAGTACCACAGCAGCTTTCATCAAAAATTGGCAATGGGTGGGCTTTATCCGATGACCAGTTTTGTGACAAGAGGTTACACCAGAGTGTCCATTTTTGCAGCAAGTGTACAAGAGAACAAGTTTCTGCTATTAGGGTTCTCTGCTACTGCCTCAACTTTCCAATTCAATGAGGTAGTAATAATAAAAGGAATGATCATAAATAAAATTATGAGAAATATTCACCAAATTGAATTTAACTGTTTTCCGCTAACCATTCCTTACCAAAACCTTTTGAAATATTCGAAAAGCCCCCAAAGCATTAACACAATACAGGAGCACCATTACCACCATTGTGAACATCAAAATTTCTCAATAGCTAAAAGGGAAGAGATAAGAAGCAGAAGCCATTCAAAGTATAAACAGTTTGTTACTTTCACTTAAGTTTCGTCTTCTTTACTAAATTCATCGAAAATATATCTCTAGGGAAACAGTCAATTATTCAAAAGAGAATTTTGACAATTTAAAGCAACACTTTATGAGTTTAGGTGTATACATTTATCAAGAGGGGCTTGTGTTGCTGATATTAAAACATGTGCGAACAACCACAGTTATTAATTTAACATATCAGACAACAGAACAATTGAAAAAAGGACCAAAAATGTACTTTTTTCGAGCACTGTTTCCCTGATTCTACCCTGTTTTTGTTGCCAAGCCTTGCCATCTTCTGAGCAATATAACTTTTAGGCCACTAGCTTGTAAACTTGGTTTAGCCGACTTTTTAGCAAATTATAACAGTTAAACATAGCTTTTATATTGCCAGACAAAATATATAACAATAGTAATAGTAGAATAAATAAAGGCTATTGTTTAGTTAAGACATCAATGTAACTAGCTTTAATTAAATATTATTGTGGCAATTCTCTTTAACCCTACAGGAAGTGATTAACCATTGTCCTGATGTTGCTGTTCAGGGTTTTAAATAAGTTATAATGATTTAAATGGTCATTTATTTGTCACATTTCTCAAAGATGTCACCATTTTCATTAAAACTTCTGTAACAGAGTAGTTAGTGTCCTCGCAGATTATAGGCTTCCCATGAAATTGACAGCAAGGATTGTGAGGATTGTTTCTTTGACTTTTAGAAAGAGTACAGATACATGCTCAGTTGTTTCTTTATTTATGATCAGTAGTTTGCTTTTTTCCCCAGAACGATAATAAGATGAGAGTGATAAGGAACCCTACTGTCCATGATGCAATAGTTGGTATCTCTTAATTGGTCTTAGAGATGTGCTCTAACATCAAAGGACTGTTTATTGCGGGAGACAGTAAAGTGACTACAGATAACATCAAGGGTCTTCTACAATTCTAACCAAATTCGGGATGAGAAGAAATCATCATCAAAGAATATTTGCTCAAGCTCCATCAGTGACACATCCCTCATTGAGGTGGAGTCCTTATTAGTCTTTGCCACAAGTTTACCTTGCCTACCTCAGATTGGGCTTCGTGTCATCAACACAGAGTTCAACAATATCAATTTTATCTTGTAATCTACATGTTCATCTCACGTAACATAACAAAGGTCCTTTCCAGAGCAAGGTAAATTCTCTGCTTCACTTAGGGCTATCTGGGAATCAATGGAAAAGCCTTTTCTAGCATTCTTTAATTTCCATAGGTACTGCTGCAAGATGGATTCTAGCATTTTGAGGTATAATACATTTTGTCTTAATGCATTGTGTATTTCACTGTAAATCTGTAACCACAGCTGGTCATTTTCCTGACATTGCTGTTTAGGGTTTCAAATAAGTTCCAATGATTTCGTCGCTCATTCGCTTGTTAGGTTTCTGAAGATGTCACCAATCTTGATTACAACTACAACTAAGAAGTAGCCAGTGTCCTTGTAGACTGTTGGCTTCCCATGAAACTGACAGTGAGCATTGTGAGGATTGTTTCCTTGAGTTTTATTTTCCTTTTTAGAAAAGATTAATGGACAAATCAAGAAACCACATTATCAAACTAATTATGAATGAGTTGGAGTCCTTCTTGTCAATAGTTCGACATGTGTACTCAGGTTTGGCTCACTGTAATTTTATAAACAATGTATGTACATCTTGTAATTTTTTTCAAAGGCTCATTTTGCATTTCAAATTTCTATATGTATTTTGTTATACTTATACTACTTTAACAGGCTCCTATTCAATTCAAGCTTGCTGCTGAACTTCTTGCGCTTTACATTGATAGCCATATTTTTTATACTTAAATCATTCTCTGCTGGCTCCCATTCCATCCAGCTTTCCAGCCTGGATAAATGCTGCTGATAAATTAAGAAATAAAATAAATTTTCACTTCCTACCTGTAAACATTATCAACTCAAAATTGTATTCATAGAATTAGATTTGTTAAAATGCTAAACTTTTGTTGGATTTGTTTGTCATTAATTATACTCTATATATTTATTAATCATTTTCATTATGGAGACCTCAAGGAGGTCAGTTGCAACCACAGTATGGAGAGGTTTAATTGCTCTCCAAGCAGGCCTTCAAACTGTAGCTGCAATGTTTTCACAACACAGCACTGCAGGAAAGCAGAACTCTACCGTGAATGCCTGTGTGTTCAACCAACAACAAAAAAGAAGAGCAAGTATTGTTTATTTGCTGGCTGTGAGTCAGGAAAGAAGCAGTTTGGAATAATCAAGCAACTTTTTAAACAACCCTCTGCCTCAAAGGAATTCCCATAGACAGCTCTTAATGTATTTAAGGAAGAACAATTTGACTTCACATTTGGTCTATGGCGGGTAGAGAATTTGAGAGAAAAAAAAGGACTGTCGTGTTTCACCACCTTTAACAGTTGTAAGTGTGGACTACACCATGTGGTTCCTTGCATATGAACATTATAGTAGTACAGGTAAGAGTAAGTCTGTTTACCAGAAATATGACTGATCAGGCCAGTCTTTTCAGTAGCACGAGTTGACTAAGAATACTCTGGGATGAGAAGCCGCAAAATTAATATTGATTTACACATCTATGTACCTGCTGTGTCTACTGTCCCAGTCCAGGTTACATAAAATCACTAAGTAAAAGCCTCAAAAGGACGTATCACAGGCTGGTTAGTCTAAACCTTGACTTACGTTTCCAGCAAAAGTATCTACACATTTTCAAACTCCCGTCCAACAAAAACATTGTGTCAGTAGCCATATGCAGTCTGAGACTGCCTATTTTTATCTATTTCTGTGCTGAAAGAGTACTATCAGAACAGGGTGGAAGTAGAACAGCGGCCAAAGAAATTGATTGATTAATTGTTGATGGAATGACCAAGCAAAGACGAACATTCCTCATTTTACAAGTATCTCTAGGGTGAGAAAACAAACACCTGAGTATATATCTAAAATATTAGAACAAAAAAGGAAACCGCTTTCTCTTAACAAAAACGAAAACTATGACAAACAATTTGAAACTAGATTAATAGCTTAACTGTTCTGACCATTCGACCATGCACACACTCAATTTTTTTCTACCTTTCTTGTAAAGACAGAGCTGTCTCCTTTCCCCAAGATACACATCACTGATGCAATTTACCATGGCCAGAAAAGGGTCATGTGCTTCATTGACTTGCTCCAATAGAAACATCATTTGAATCTGACTCTTACCATGTTCACCAACTTGATCGAGGAAGAGCTGATTTTGGGTTTGTTCTCTGTGTTTTGTTTCTTATTTTGTTCACTTTGTTTTTTGTTTTCGACTTTGCAGGGGGTTGGTGTCTTTTCCATATTGTTTATCACGACTGACATTTTTTCCTTTAGCGTATTTATTTGTGTCAAAACATCTAGGTCTTTGAAAAAAGTTGCTATCATGTTTCATTTATAGCATCTTATCAGAATTATAAATGGCAGTAACATATTTTGATCCTTCTTTTTTTTTTACTTCTTTTGTTTTTTGCGGAATGGTGGCTGCCTGCCCCAATGTTTGCTGTTGCAGATGGACAATTGCAGGGAAAACAAGAACTGATACATAATGGCTTTTCCTATTTGATAGAGATGAGGATATTTAAGGAGGTAAGTAATGTTCTGCATTTTCTCAAGGGGAGGCTGTATCTCTTGGTGTAACTTTTGTATTTTGGTGTTTCTTATAGAGACCCCTTTAGAGTATCTAAAGGAAGTTATTATTCTTTTAACAGATCTACCTTTCTTTCCTTATGGTCAGGCACTCCCATGAAGATGTTGATCACGTAACAAATAACGATGATATTGAGAATAAATATTAATGTTATTATTATCATAACCATTACTGACATAAGATAACTGTGCTTTTCGCTTGAAGGTGCTCTGCAGAATTTCTGTAAAACTCAATAAAAGAAATGCGTCAATGTAATCAAGGAGGTGTACAAACCCTATTATAGAGTGTCAAGCACTTAAGGTGGTATTTGACCTCTCTGAATGAATGGGAGAGCATGTCTCCTTCATGAAAAACAATGTTTACCCACACACCTTCAGGTTTTTCATGAGAGAGAACAGAAAGGCTCAGATGCAGTATAAAAATTGGACAACTGATGCCACCTGGTTACCTCACAGAAAACCACTCGCGATTCTCTGGTCAATCCCTGAGGGTATACCGTCTCTGGCAAAGCCAATTCTAAGATGCAAAGAGGGTATACAGCGTGATGAACTTTTGGGGAAGACCAAGACAGGTTCCAACAGAATGAGGGATGCTCAACTTAAGTGGTGGAGGGATTTTGTCAAGGAACAGGAGTCGGTTTGGACACTGTGGAACGGTACGTCTGTTGGGCAACATGAAGTCCTTAAAAGCAAACACTGGCCGCTTAACACACTCAGGCAGCACAGTCAAAGGAAAACATCAGCCAGTATAGGCGCTCCTGGACCAACTCGACAAGACAACAAGTTGCAAAGACCATTAAAGAAGGAAACAACATTTCCAAGTAGGTAGCTGCTACTTGTCATCTTAAAATCTTGAAAAATTGAAAGCAAGGTCATAACTGCCTAAATTAAGTTGTCAAAACATTATCTACATTTCTCTTTGACACACAAATAGAAGTGCGGGGTAAAAACACTGATGTGTTATTTTTTTACTTCCCCTTCCACAGATAGTAGTGGGATCAGATGCAATACAGAAATGCGAGTAATCATCAATTCCAACCTCACCCTAAATACTATGAGAACAACTGACTACACCATGTTTTAGTTTTTGTAATCATTGAAAAATCTTTGCAAGCACTGTCTCTCTCTCAATGCTACCCCGCTTTCGTTGCCATCTTCTGAGCAATAGAACTTTCAAGCCACTACCTTGTAAACTTGGTTTAGCAACTTTTTAGAAAATTGTAACACTTAAACATAACTTTTAAACTGCCAGACAAAATACACAATAATAGTAATAATAGAATAAGTAAAGGCTATTGTTTAGTTAAGACATCAATGTAACTAGATTTAAAATATTCTTGTGGCAATTCTCTGTAAGTTTACATGAAGTGACAAGCCATTGTCCCTATATTGCTGTTCAGGTTTTCAAAGAAATTCTTATGATTTCAATGGTCATTTATTTGTTACATTTCTCAAAGATGTCACCATTTTCATTAGGAATTCTGTAACGGAGTAGTTAGTGTCCTTGCAGATTATAGGCTTCCCATGAAATTGACAGCAAGGATTGTGAGGATTGTTTCCTTGAGTTTTAGAAAGAATACAGATACATACTCAGTTGTTTCTTTATTTATGATCAGAAGATGAGAGTGATAAGGAACCTTACTGTCCATGATAGAATAGCTGGTATCTGTTGATTGGTCTTAGAGATGTACTCTGACATCAAAGAACTGTTTGTTGCAGGAGGCAGTAAAGTGACTACAGATGACATCAAGGGTTTTCCACAGTTCCCACCAAATTTGGGACGAGAAGAAATCATCATCAAAGAATATTTTCTTAAGTTCTATCACAGACACATCCCTCATTGAGGTAGAGTCCTTCTTAGTCTTTGTCTTAAGTTCACCATGCCTACCTCAGATTGGGCTTTGTGTCATCAACGCAGAGTTCATTTTCATCTCACGTTACATAACAAAGGTCCTTCCCAGAGCAAGATAAATTCCCTGCTTCACTTAAGGCTATCTGGGAATCAATGGAAAAGCCTTTTCTAGCCTTCTTTAATTTCCACAGGTATTGCTGCAAGATGGATTCTAGCATTTGGAGGTACAATACACTTTGTCTTAATCCACTGTGTATTTCACTGTAAATCTGTAAACACAATTGGTCATTTTCCTGACATTGCTGTTTAAGGTTTCATATAAGTTCCAATGATTTCATTGCTCAATCACCTGATAGGTTTCTGAAGATGTCGCTAATCTTGATTATGACTTCAATTAAGAAGTTGCTAGTATCCTTCTAGACTGTTGGCTTCTCATAAAATTGACAGCAAGCATTGCAAGGATTGTTTCCTTGAGTTTTATTTCTTTTTGGAAAAGATTGATGGACAAATCAAGAAACCACATTATCAAACTTGTTAACAATGAGTTAGAGTCCTTCCTTGTCTTTGCCATTAGTTCAACACCTGTACTCCAGTTTTGGCTAAGTGTCAACAAGATAACGTCCAACCAACCATACAGAATCTATCCATCTCATCAACATGTTCATTTTGAATAACAATACAAAGGTCCATCCCAGACCAAGGTAAATTTTCCTCTTCACACAAGGCTGTATGTGAGAACAATGGAATACCCTTTTCTAGCCTTGTTTAGTTTCCAGAGCTATTGTGTAGCTTTTGCAGGTAATAATGTAGTTTGTTTTGCAGTTATGTTTTATTCTCATTCTTTTAAATTTTAATTTGCAATTAATGCAATATGCACTGCAATTTTATAGACAATGTATTTACATCTTGTAATTTTTTTTCAAGGCTCATTTTGCATTTTATATTTCTATATGTACTTCGTCATACTTATACTACTTTAACAGGCTCCCATTCAATCCAAGCTTGCTGCTGAACTTTTTGCACTTTCCATTGCTACACATATTTTTTATATTTAAATAATTCTCTGCAGGCTCCCATTCCATCCAGCTCTCCAGCCTAGATAAATGCTGCTAATAAATTAAGACATAAAATTAATTTTCACTTTCCACCTGTAAACATTATCAACTTAAAATTGCATTCATAGAATGACATTTGTTAGAATTTTAAACTTTTGTGGAATTTGTTTGTCATTATTAATTATACTCTATATATTTATTAATCATTTTCATTATAGAGACCTCAAGGAGGTCAGTTGCAACCACACTATGGAGAGGTTTAAATGCTCTCCAAGCAGGCCTTCAAACTGTAGTTTTCACAACACAGTATTGCAGGTAAGCAGAACTCTACCGTGAATGCCTGTATGCGTTCAACCAACAACAAAAAAGAGCTAATATTGTGTATTTGCGAATCAGGAAAGAAGAAGTTTGGAATAATTGAACGACTTTTTAAGCAACCCTCTGCCTCAAAGGAATTCCCATGGACAGCTCCCAATGTGTTCAAGGAAGAACAATTTGACTTTACATTTGGTCTATGGTGGGAAGAGAATTTGACAGAAAAAAAGGACTTTTGTGTTTCACCACCTTTAACAGTTGCAACTGTGGACTACACCACGAGGTTCCTTGTACATGAACATTATAGTAGTACAGATAAGAGTAAGTCTGTTTACTAGAAATATAACTAATCAGGCCAGTGTTGGACTCCATTTTCCGTAGCACGAGTTAACTAGGAATACTCTGGGATGAGAAGCCCCCAAACTTTATATTGATTTACACATCTATGTAGTCGCTGTGTCTACATACTATAGATTGTTAATCCAACTTCCCCAATGTCAATTACCAGAGACATTATTCTTTCTAACAAAAGCAACATAAAAAGTCACCTTAAATAACATATCAAGCAATGTGTTTTTACATCCTTTGAATTTTCGATATAAATGTATTTTGTTTAGGCAAGTGCCATTACCAATCAGATCCTGTAGCAGCCTAGCTCTAAGCTTTTCTTTTCAGGAGAGCGCTAAGTGCTAGTTAGTAACGCTTGATGTAATGCAAAGCACTTTTGAATGTTTGCATACTTTTAAAAGCTCTATAAATGTTTATTATTACAATTATAAAATATACGGGATAATTCAACTTTAATTTTTGAAATTTTAATTTACTTTGATTCTGGCTATCTGCAGCCAGACACTTCTTACATTAAAAAAAACTAGTTTTAACTGTAATTTCCTAATAGATAGGCAATTATTTTTTACCTTTCTTGTTCCTTATTAACTTAAACACTGAACACATAGGATGAGAAGTTGATGAATATTCACACGTGATAATTATTAGATGCTGCACACACCAAGTAGACAAATTTGTAACAAGTCATTTCCATGGGTCATGAAAACGATCTTCTTATGAAATCAGTATTGGATTAACCACTGACCAGTTTTCAAGACCCATGAATTTATCATCTCACAGGCTGTGGCATACCTTTGTAAGGATTTCACTGAGTACTCATTGACAATGAATTTTGCTATCCCAAAACATATATTTTCATGACCAGCAAAATGGTTGATCACAATTCATGTGGTATGAAATTTGTTGCACTGAGTTTTAAGGAAAATTAATTTTCCATTTAAAACTTACTTATGACACTTTTGCATAATCTCAAATTACCATCACATTGTTGTGATGTGTATCTGTTTTTGCATGAATCCAAGTTCACAAAATGTGGCACATGTATCCTTCTAAAACAACGCCTGTACGAAACCAGAGATGCGCAAAAGAGAGAAACTTGAGACCAACTCGAGAAGACAACAAGTTGCAAAGACCATTAAAGAAGGAAACAACATTTCCACCTGTAAGTAGCTAGTACCTGTCATCTTAAAATCTTGAAAAATTGAAAGGCCATAACTGCCTAAATTAAATGATCAAAACATTATCCACATTTCTCTATGACACACGAATAGAAGTGCTGAGTAAAAACACCACATCTTCCACAGATAATAGTGGGTCATAAGCTACCACAGCCAACAAAGGAGCAGCAAAAAAAAGAAGCAGCCTTGTTAAATTTATTGGGCAACAGTTCCTGGAAGTTTCAAACTATCTGCATTTGGAGTTATCGTATCAATAAAAGCAGATCAACTTTGATTACAACAGGTTTTGTTAACTGATTAAAATGATCTTACATGGCTTCTTTGAAACAGTAAAGTAAATATGCACGTGGTTTTTCAAAATCTTTTTAGAAAGACAAATTCTCCCCATCAGGATGACACTGGTAGAAATTTTTGGGTGCAAATAGTCATGGTGGGTTGGATGGTGGGCGACTGTTGCTTTTGTAAAGTAAATAATGCTACTGTGTTTTCTTTATTTTGCTTAAAGCTGGAAAAAGATATATTTTTTAGAGGCTCACTTAGTGATGTAATGGTTATAAGAGCATGTGTTTAAAACCTGTCAGAAGCCTTGCATGCCATTAAACCATGTAGAAGACTACAGTGTCATCATTTGCTCAACTGTTCCTTGTGAATGTACTCAAATATCGTGCATTGTTTCAAAGACAGAGCCTAACCCTCCTGATCCCAAAAGGCTTATGACCTTGACTTCATTGAGATCGACTTGTGATAGACTTTGGGTTCTCATTTTCGCTTCTGTCCACTAGACCTCCATTCAAGCCTGCATCCGCACCTACCAAGGGTAAACACTTACAAATATTATCCCTTTTTTATCACTTGCAAAAAATTAACATGTGTTTTGCAAGAATGAAACGATGGACGGTACAGACATCAATCACAAGCCGAACTAAATCAATAGAGGAAACAAAACATCTTGCACAAATTTCTACCCACAAATGAATCATATTTTCATGACGTTCAAGTTTTGGTGGAATTTTGCCTTTTAGTCGCAATAAAAGAACATAGCGTTTTTAGAATTGTTGAACATGAAATGTACTGCTTTAAGCCTTGCATGTTCGTTCCTTGTAAAGTTTACCGGGGCAGAACTGAAATAAAATATTTTCTTTACCTTTCCCCTTGAAGTATATTATTAAGTTTTTAATGTTATAAGTTGTTATAGAAACAAGTAAAAAAAAAACAGTTCTGATAGGTACATGTGGACTGAATGATGTGATAACAGTATAATCAGTTTGTGATCACTTAAGTTCCATTAAAGTAGTTCCATTATGAAAGTTCCATTATGGAACTTTAGAGAAGAATGATAACTTTCGACTTGATACAACTTGATTTTACGTTTCCAAGTGATAGTTGATTTATTTAATGTGTTCATCCAGAGGTCTAATGTTTGTGTAATGGGAAGTGTAAAGCCCTTATAGACAATATTTCTCAAATAGATTAAGTTAGTAAATATGATTAATCATAGGGCTTTGGTTCACAGTACTAAAGGCCAGGACTGTATTTCCTGAAAAACAGAACGTTCTCTGATATTACTGAAATCGGTTTTATTTCAT
The DNA here is from genome assembly GCF_036669915.1 of Pocillopora verrucosa. Taxonomy (NCBI): domain Eukaryota; kingdom Metazoa; phylum Cnidaria; class Anthozoa; order Scleractinia; family Pocilloporidae; genus Pocillopora; species Pocillopora verrucosa. Next base: position 21,821,669 of record NC_089325.1, on the reverse strand, counting down.
TATAAAAAGAGTAAATAAATCAAGGAAGACGTAAGAACATGAGGTAAATTAAACCCCAATTAACTCATACACTGAGGCCTTCCAGTGATAAAGTGTGTGTATCTTTAGGGAATAAATGTCAATATGGTTTTCTTCTCGAGCTTGAGGCAGCTGATTTTCGTGTTTTTTGTCTATTTCAAGCATCAGCTTAGCCTCGTAACCGAGCTTTTCCTTAAAATCATGTTACTGAATTGGCAGTTATGGCAGCTGTAGCAATGATTTGACTTCTCAGTAGTGCTCTGACAAGATTCTCACCTGTCCCGATCATTTATTCCCTTTAAAAACTTTCTCGACGACTGTCTTGTCTGGACAATTCGACAGTGCTGTCTGATGGAGACAAGAAAAGGGCACGAGAAATTCTGTCTTCCCCAGATGCGTTACATTATATGTCGTCGGAGGAAAGCTGCGAAGACGAAGCAGTAGAATCAAGGAATGGCCCAAAACCACGAAAGATCAAAAAGCTTTCATGGGAGAAGAGCAAACTGAGAAATATTAAAGCGAAACTGGATGAGGCGTATTTGGCCGGACTAACTGAGAAGCAAAGTCGCACAAGTGCACGTGGCAATCGGACTGAGGATGAATCACCACGCCCTCACCCAACTAACGGCCCTCGTTGGGCTGTCCGCAGCGACTAATTCTATACATTTTCAGAACATTTGACATTTCATATATACTGTAAGTTTTTCTTGATGTTTATTTGTTAAGTAAGGAATTGCAGGCATGTTATGTTTAAATGACAAGGACGAGGAGCGAATATATGCGTACTTTTTAAATAACAAAAATTGCCACCGGTCGATCGATTGAAGAAAAGAAGAATAAAATAAATTTATTGAAGCTGTAAAGAAAATATAGCTCTTGTATATGTGTGATTCTACATAGTGGAGCATAGATTTCGCAAACGGACGGTTAAAGTCTGGTATGGGCTATATAAAACCGCACGATCACAACATATTTACTTGTACTGCAATGGAAAAGGAAGATGAAGAATAGCGAGTGCTGAAAGAGTCCGATATATAGAGGAAACAAGAAAAATAAGTGTTTCTGGAACAAAATCTAGTGTTTCCGTCCCCTCTAAGTCTGAATTCGTCAGCAGAAATAAGACAAAAATCTGTTTCCGAAAAGTAACCTAGTATTTCCGTCGACACTCTGTCTAATTACGTCAACGGAAACAAGAGAAAAACGTGTTTCCGGAACGCAACCTTGTATTTCCGTGAACGTTTAGGTCTGATTACGTCGACGGAAATATGAAAAATTAATGTTTCCGCAACGTTACCATGTGTTTCCGCACATGTTAACATGAAGTTACACTTGCGGAAACGTTCGTTTCCGCCAACTAAAAAACCTGACGGAAACATGCAAAAAAAAGTGGTACGGTTCTGCTGTGACCGCAGCAACGGAAACACGAGTAAACGTCACCAAACCGACAGCGGAAACGCGTGTTAACCGTCGTGTTTCCGCAACGGTTTCACATATGTCTTCCACGTTTCCGTTTGCGGATTCTTGATATTTCGTCCTGTGCTGCGGCCCTCCTTCCCTGAAGATCCGCAGAATAATAATAAAAATTATAGACTTCGGATGTGAGTATGCTTGTGATGTTTACCAATTAAAGGAGGGTTGGTTTGAAACTATATATTTTTTTTATTTACATGTGCCACATTAATGGGAAGCAAAACGCTGCACACCTTATATTACAATTTAAAATGTTAACGTTTTCTTAAATTGTAAAGAAAATTAATTTTGGAAAGGGATATTGACACGGCAGCTTGATGAACAATCGCAAACTTACAAGTTGCGCTGCTAACGCTGCCAGATAAGACACTTCGATAAGATTACATACCTGATTTACTGGTGTACAGTAAACTTGTCCCATAAAACTTATTGATAAAACAAAGGAAAAGCCTCCTTTTAGTACAATTACACAGGCCGTTTTGAGAAGTGATGATACATGAGCATAGTTGCTCAAAATTAGTCTGATAAGTACGCACCAAATACGCAATTAAGAAACAATACCTGGCAAATCTGGAAATGAAGATTTTCAGAAAGCAAATGGACCGCTTGAATGCATCAAAAGGTTTTGCGACAACAGAAGTAAAACTCAACAGTGCTCTTTGCAAGATTTGAGTTGGAAACCAGTTGGCCTTCAATCGGATATCACAGGAAAGCCACCATTCAGTATCGGGTAAACTTTACTCATGGTAAACTTTACTCCCAAGTAAAATTCTTCAGAAAAACTTTACACCTGGTAAACTTTATTCTGCATTTACTTTACTCCTGGTAAACTTTATTCTGCATTTACTTTACTCTGAGTAAACTTTACTCCAGATAAACTTTACTCCAGATAAACTTTACCCAGGGTGAATAACATACTTTACTCGGAGGGAGGGTTTGGCTCAGTGTAGCGTTGGAGTTCTTCGAAAAGCTTGAAAATCAGGATTTGATGATTGAAAAAAACGTTTTCATACAATAACATCTGGCCATTTGGAACTCAGAAATACAAGTAACATGTAATTTATTATGTATTGCAGAGTAGAAATCCTTGCTGATTGTGATAAGGACTTAAAACACAACTACTTCTCAACCGAATAATGAATTATTTCTCCGGAAAGAAGGGATAATTTAAACACAGATTTTTTGTTTTGCATCCTATTTGATCACTAAATCCCAAAATTTGATTTTAGGAAGCTAAAATTGAAAGAATGTAATTATTCTGCACCGATGCAGCCCACCTATGTGCTCTGTTCTGCAAATTGCTACTGCTAAAGTTTACTCTTGTCAAGTAAACTTTACCTTGCAGGAAACCTTAGAAACAAAGCACTCTGATGGGTCCATTCGGGTAAAATTTGCCCTCATCTGGTAAACGTTTTAAGTGCACATTTTTTTGGTAGAGAACAATGTTTCCAACACGTGTTACAAGTGTTATATTTCAAGCGAAGTTTTGCCCCATCAGCAGCGATGCACACCATACAGATTTTCATTGCATGGAATAAACTAAAGGAAAGGAATTTTAAATCATGTGAAGAGTTACTCGCATGAAAACTCTTTTGTTTCCCATCTTTGAACATCTCGAATTGAGTTTCAAGGGTTTCGATACTCAACTCTAGCGTCTCGAAACTTGACTTAGGCCTTGATCCTTGCAGTTAGCGAGTATCGAGGATCCAGATTCAAGGGACTGTCAACTTACCTATGTGCGGTACTGTATATTGTAAGTTTCAAATATGCTATAGCAACATGTATTTGGCAAGATTTCTAGCGGAATTGTGGTATTTTGCATGTTTTGGTGAATTTCACAGGATATACCTGAAATTCATGGCTCAGCAACCCCACAAAACATCAGAAACCTCGTATCAGTAACCTTCTTCAAAAGAAATAACTAGCCAGAAACGAAATTTGTCTTATTATTCAAATAATCCTTCTCTATAATAATTAGCAATGGAAATTTTTTTCAAGCTTTTCATTTAGGAAAGTATTTAAAGAATTTATCAAATGAATCATGGCTGATAATTATTTGGTGCCCCCTCTAAAAACAATAGCAAAATTATTTTATTACCTTAAATGCTGCTCCTTCGAGTGCTTTGATGATTAACTGATGATACTTTCCATGACATAAATATTGAAAAACAGCCTGGTGAAGAAATGATGGTGAAGGTCTACTTTGCAGAATTGACACAACTATCAGCTGAGCAGCCAAGCAGCAATCCCTTTCATCTAATACTAATATAGAATCAGTTCTCAATTCCCATTGAGAAAAGGGCTCTTTTACCATAATCCAGAATTTCTGTAAAGGAAACACAAAACATGCTGGGATATTGTCATCATGTTGTCCATGGAGCTCATAAAGTTATGGTGTGTAAAGATTTACTGGTATAAGGTAATATGTAAGTCCCTTTATATCATAAAAAAAAGATAAATATCAAACAGGTTAAGTGTTCTGAATGCTCACATTCATCACTAAAATGGCAAAGATCATATGTTTGAATACCTGATCACTGTTATGCAAATTAATTGAGGCACTTCCTTAAACCGTATGTAAAAAATTAAAAACGAAATAGTTCAGAGTTTCCTGTTTAAGAAATATTTGCACGGTAATAATGTTATAAGCTAGAGACAATGGTCAGAACAGAGGAATTTGGACTTACCAGTATGACTTTTCTCTTCCTTTCCCCATGAAGTTCTTCAATAAGCCAGTGATGTCAAACCATGTTTAACTTACTATCAGCAGTGCTAAACCATAAAAACGGAGTGAAACAATCATCACTACCAGCAATGTTTTATCAAACCAGTTCCTTAGCTTTGGATTTGCCATCCAGAGGCTATTATCCTGCAGGGAAGCCACATTTATCTGAAATTAATCCTTTGATGTTGATTTGGCAACAGCACAAAGCAAAGTCAGAACCTACATTTTTAGTCTTCCTTAGCCAACTCTCCCAACAGTGGTGCTGACAGAGAAGATGTGTAGGGTCCATTTGTAGTACACTGGATTTGTGAAAGTATGCAAGGGTGCCATTAATTTAGACTTGTGTTAGTTGGTTAGTGTATTTGTAAGAAGTGTGAAAATAATGCATCTGTGATACAAATTTACAGCACCACACAGGTGTATTGATTAACCAACCTCCAAATGACTGCTGTTGTTTTCACAAGAAAGTACATTTTCAATCTTCATCATTAATTCCATACCTGTGAATGTTTGCTTCATTGCATTTATTTCCTCTTGGCTATCAAAAAATATCAGAGCTTCCAAGTAGCATTCTAATCAAGAAAGATTGCAAACATTTCTTGTATTGCAGCTGTTGTTTCACTTTGCATAATGAAAGAGCCCACCCCTATACAGTTCACTTTGGTTTTAACAACCAGAAAGAATAGTGGTAAGTCATACCTCATGGTCTTGTAAATGGCATCAAGGTGTAATCTCCTTTCTAAATTGATTTAACAGCTACTTTTGCGATTTTTTTGGTGTGCAAACGACACAGTTTCAGCTTTTGTTGTTTCATCACAACCTCCTTAAACAGTAGAACTTGTTGTTCGTGATGAATTGATAGAGCACATGGCCTGAAATAAAACTTGAGGATCTCTCAACACTGAAGCTGTATTTTCCCTTTTAGTTTTTCCTGGTCAATGTTAGACCACATCTTCATAGATGCTGGGGATATGTGGGTCTGTTGGCCAGAAAAGCTTATTTGTTGGTAGTGGCAGTGGAGTAACTGGCCTGCAAATATATCCCTTTGCTGCTTATGGTGTCTTTTCATCTCTTGCATGGAGAATACCACCAACCTAAATGAGGGGGTTAATGCAAATCCACACTACAATCAGCATCAAAATGAGTTGAAATATATTTGAAGAGTCCTATTTATGTGTAGAATAACATCGCCAATGACAAGATCCCCCCTCCCTCATTCAATGCTACCTGTATCATACAGTGTAGCTAAGTGTTCATGGAAACACTATACAATATTGTTTTGGGAGGGGGGGGGGGTCAAACAGGTTAACTAACGAGGGCAAAAGATATAAAATTGAAGGAATAGGGGGTTACAAAGGTCAGTTTGTCAACAATTTTTTCCTTAATAGTACATGTTGGTTAGCTGAAAACAAAGCATTATAGGTTGAAACCCAACTCAGATCCCCACAACTAGTTTTTACTTGACGTTTGTGTTATTTAAGTTTAACTTAAGACACTACAGGCTGCAGTAGCATGAAACTGCCAGTAGGAACTATAACTAGTAGCTGGGACTTGTGAAGGCATTTTGCCAGCCATCATCACAAGAGCCATGTGTGCTAGAAATAAAACTTTACAAACATATTCATTAAAAAGAACAAACCTCTTCAGTAGTATGATCTTTCTGTTCACCTTTATTTGACAAGTGATTATAAATTTGATGTTCAAAGTCTGGTGTCTGTCCACTATTGATGTGGATCTTTAATCTTGAAATGTTCCTCCTAAGTGGTTACTCAGTGTGATCCCTGGTCTGTACTGTAAAAAACATCAATGGGTCAATTACTTTATGACCTATTTGAAAATAAAAATGCTTGGTTTTTAACACATACTGTTAACCAGATAGAAAATGTAAAAATAATTGTCCTGACTGCAATATCAAGATACTTGCATTATGAAGTTGAGCAAATTTTTCTTCTTTTTGCAAGTTTTGAATGGCATTTTGTGCTTATTAGTGAGTATTTTGGTATGTCTCTTAAGTGTTAAGTTATTTAAATAACAGTATATAAGTGTCAAGTAATTGAGAATTAGTCCTTGAATCTATGAACACCTTTGCACAGGCAGTTAATTCTAACATGGATGAGCTTCCAGCATCCCATTTCATGGATGCAGCAGATGGTGTATCCATATTGGATCCATCCATTCACTGCAATCAGACCAATGTTGATTGGCTCTTTAACAGATAACCTGAAAGGGAAAGGTGCCCTGGAAGATGGTACTGCTTTAGTTTCAAAAAGAATAAAAGCCATAAAACTAACTGATAAGAGTAAGTTGGTTGGCTTCTGGTCAATGAATATCTAACTGACCAGCTCTGATGACAAAAATAAAATGTTTCAAGCAGAGAGGAGAGTGGAGAGGAAAGCAGTTAAGGATAAGTTCACCAGCAGCCACAAGCCAGTTCTTCAATCACTTCAATCCCTCCATGTTCTTCCAATTCCTTGGCAAGTTATTGCCCAGTGTGAAGAGATTTCAGCAAGTTCCACAATTTAGGTCCCTGTTTCCAGATGAGTGTCATATTCTGCTCTTTTTCCATTTTGATCTTTAACCACATCTCTTCTAGCTTTTTCCTTTGAATATACAGCATTTACCATATAGGCCATGTTCCAGTAATCTCCAGGATTTCTAGAATCTTGCAGCTGTTTTGATTATTCAAGTTGGAGCAGAATAGCATGATGACAGCTGAGAATTGTTGGCATGATGTTGTACTTGAAGGCCTGCCCAAGGGCCAAGGGAACTCTATTTACCCACCACGAAGCCACACCTGTGTATAGGCTGCACCCCAATATTTTGACTAATTTTTGTAGAAATAATAATCAGAAATAGCATAGTTGTCATAATGATACCCATTAACAAAGAAAAATTGTAAAAGTTTTATAAAGCTAGCTGAGAATAAAATGAACAAGAGGCCACAGTTTATGGGAGGCATCATTGAAAAAAAAATACTTTGAGTTTAAGTGCAAATCCAATACAGGTTGTAGTAATTTCAATTGTTTGCGATCTGATGTGAAGAACAAGCTGTGGGAACACTTGAAGGTTATTGGCTTCAATGGGGATGAGCTTTAAACACTTCAACAGACCAAAATAACCATGTGCTTTTTAAAATTCATGAAATTGATCACTGCGAGCTTCCAAATCTTGATGCTAGGCTAAATACTGACAATAACTTACTCAGTCATAAAATTTATAGTCGCTACTTCTCTCCACAAAAAATACAGCAATAGTTTAACAAAGAAGCAATTGGAATCTAGTTTTTCAATTTTTCATAATAATATTGTAAGTTTAAACAATAATCTTGAAAAACTTGTAACTCACTATTTAGAGAATCTAGATTTCCACTTTAATATTATTGGGAATACTGAGACGAAAATTACCCACACAAATCAAAATTTTGCTACCAAAATTCCAGCTTATGCTTTTGAGCACGTGCCCACACCACTGGCCTCTGGAGGTGTTGGGCTCTTCATTGATGAAAACCTTAATTACACAGTGCTTGAAAAGGAGTCACATGAAGCCTTTCAGGCATTGTGGATCTAAATTTCTTTTAGCAAACAGAAGAATGTCATTTGCAGCAACATATATCGCCAACACAATTCTCCAGGTTGTTTTATTGAATATTTCAGTGATACAATCAAAAAGCTAGCTTCCACAGGAAAAACAATCTATTTAATGGGCGATTTCAACCTATGTCTCCTGAAAACCAAGAAATCTCAATACAGCCAGGACTTCTTACTGGCCTTACAAAGCAGTTATCGCCTTCCAACTATTGACAAACCAGCATTTGTACACAGAATGTCAGCCCCTCTTATTGATAATATTTTTGTTAACAATCCCAACCAAGTTTTAATTAGTGGAAATATCATCATTGACATTTCTGATAATTTCTCTCAGTTTTGTATAATGACTTCAGGAAGAGTATATTTGATAGTGAAAAAAATAGAAGAGTCAGCTTGGAACACAAGAGTTATATCAAGTATTTAGGTGTTTTGATCAATGAAAATCTTTCTTGGAAAAACCATTTGGACTATGTTATCACTAAAATAAGTAAGACCATAGGAATGATTGCTAAGCTGAGACACTTTGTTCAACCATCTGTACTCACAAATATTTATAAATCCTTAATTTTACCTTATTTCACTTATGGACTCGTTGCTTGGGGTAATGCGGCAAAAAACTATCTAAACAAAATTGTTGTTCTCCAAAAGCGAGTATTACGTCTAATCTACTTTGTTGATAAAAAAGAACATGCAATCCCCTTATTTGTAAATGCGAAAATTCTGCCTATTACCTTCTTATATTATGAAGCAGTATGTAAATTAATGTTTGATATTCATAATGACAGTGCACCTTCTAACATCACGAAACTTTTTACAAGAACTTCAAACATCCATACATAAAATACTTGCTCATCAACATCACAATTCTTTAGCGTTAGGTACTCTAGGCTTAAAATGCAAAAAAAGCCTTTTCGCATGTTGGTGTCAAAGTCTGGAATGAGATGCCTAATGGATACAAAAATTTGTCAAAGAAATCCTTTAAAAAAGAAACAAAAAGAGCTCTTCTCAATATTCTAGAAACTGGAGATTCTTATATGGAGCCTGATGACATAATGCTAAAATTCAAACACAGCAAAATTGAATTAAATTAAACCAGTTCTACAATATTTTTCATACACTTAGAAACGCTAGGATTTTTTTCTCCTTTACAAGGAACATCTGCCATTTTCCTTTCTTTTTTTGCATATCTTTTTGTCCTGTTATGTTATATTTCTTCATCTTCAATTGACCCACCTCAATTAGCATTTGCTATCCACGGATCAAAGGAATATCTTGTAATTTATAAGAAAACGAAAAAATAAAACTGTGCGTGAAAAGTGTGTGTGTGTGTGTGTGTGTGTGTGTGTGTGCGCATATCTTTATTCCACTCAGTTAAAAAGAAGGAAACTTGCAGTCATAGTTAATATCTTCCAAGGTATATTGTAAGGAAGCTGGAAACTTGGTGCCAAAATGCTTGTGCCTGCATTTAAGCTGCACCCCTAGCTGTTATCCTATTTCTCTGCAGCCTATCTGAGGATAAATATGGTTACATAAGTGCTTGCACGACATAATAGCTGAATTTCAAATTTGGGTTATATTTTTAAAGCCAAACAGGGACAATAATTAAACACTAATTATTAGTGTTTCAGTATTAATATCACCTCATGCTTGTTGATTATAGCAGAATAAGTAAATTTGCGACCCCAATCTGAACTGAGTGACAACTCTTCGGTATATGGTCACTGCTTTTTAGTTACATTTTGTGCATTAGTGATGAGTCAGTTTCACAGATGGAAAGATTAGTGCACATAAATCATCCCTCAAACTGATGTCAGTTTACAATACTCTGGTCCAACCCAAACAACTATTATCGGGACGCAATAATCAAATCTTAATTCAAGCAAAATTGATAAAAAAATTTAACATGGAATGAAATCATAAAATACTTCAAGACACTGCACTATCTCTTAGATAAAAACCAAAATTGAAAACAAGTCTTGCCTTACTTTTTTCAAAAGGTATGCGGCAAGCAAGCTAAGAATTTCTGCCAGAGATCGGTGACATTCGTCACTTTTGCAAATGGTTCTGAGTGTTAATGGTCTTTCTCTCTGATAAATCACAGGTCAACAAAATTTCTCAGCTAGCATGGCTTGAGAATACGTTTGATCCCACTTAGTGCACGGCTTCATCTCATAAAACTTCTGCTAGACTACCTAATTCACATCAGTGTAGATAGTTTTCTTTCAGTAATTTCTTATAAGCCTTTCATTAATTTCTTATAAGCTTTGCTTACAGAAATTAATGAACAAAAAAAGAGTGAACCCCAGCTCACATTCCCAAAATATTTGCAGTACCATGTTTTTGGCTCATTTGATTTGTTTCCAGTATTCTCTTATTAGTCACACTGTAAGTAACTAGTCACCGGTCACGCAATTATTAATCAGTCAGAAGTCACGCAAGCTCTTTTTGCGCGAGTGGATGTAATTGTTCTGAATCCCACAATGAAATGAATTTAAATATATCTATTAAATTACCATTATCCAAAATTTAAATGCATGCTACATACATGTCACTGAGGTGGCTCTGTAACAACCTTGGGCCCGGGTGCATATAACCCTGTCTTTCCTATCATATCGACAATGTGCCAGGTCTGCTATTTAGGTCGTTTGATCGTTGAATTGCTGGGTAACAGAACTTCAGAAGATCCAATATACTTGTTGTATACTAAATGAAACTACGGTGTTGATTTCCAAATACTTTCAAAGTTGGAAGGAAGCGAAAGGATAGCTGAATACCGTGGAATCCTGATCGGCTACTACATTCCGCCATTTAAGATCGAGTTGGTCAGTCACGCTAAAAGCATGCGCACTGGGTTCTTGTTTGGGCGCCAAATCGTTACCGATCCCAAAAAGCGTGACATTCGATTTTCTAATCTAAGGTGTCCCAAAACTGTCAAGGCAAAAGCAATAACCTTGCGGCAAAAGAAAAAGACTCACGGCAAGAACGAAAAGAGTCACGACAAAAGAAAAAACGCCATGGCAAAAAGGAAAAACCTAACGGCTGAAAGAAAAAGACTCGCGGCAAAGAAAAAACCTCACTGCGAAAAGAAAAGATTCACGGCAAAAGAGAAAATCTCGCGGGAAAAAGTAAAAGAAGGACACCAATAGCGTTTTTCAATCCCACAATTCCGACTAAAATTTTTTCTCGATCCCTTAATTCCGAAGGTTTATACTGGCCAATCCCGATCCCGATCTCGATCACTGATACAATTTGTCTATGTCCATTTCCTAAACTTAGGAGGGCCTTTTCGGTAGGAGATGCTTTTCTCAACCAGCGTTGATCCGTTGATGTCTATGGTCACCGTAAGGAATGTCACCATCATCACACGGGGAATCGAACTTCAATATTCCATCTTCCTCTTCGTTTTGTTTCCCCGCTGTTTTCTTGCTGCTCCTCGAAGTCAGAGCGTTCGAGGCTGACTGGTTCGCTCGGCTAAATTTCTCTCTGGTAGAGGTACAACGGGGGAGTTCCTGCTATTGCCATCGTTGTTCCTTGTCTGACAGAGTGCTGACCCTCTATTGCAACAAATGTTTACGCTCAGTCACTCATCTTCTGTACGCTCTGTACTGTCACCTGTAGAGGTGGTAACGGTTGAATTGCTCGTATGGCCGACAGGATCACGGCACGTTCAAGTACAGGATACCAAGAATTTGGATTTGTAAAATAGTACACCGCCCAACGGGTTGTTGTATTTAAGCCATCTTTTGCTGCATTTCCAAAGTTTCTTGCGTAATCTAACACCGTGGGGTTTTCGATTCCGTTAAGCATTTCAACCGACGCAGCAGTCTTAGATGTCTTGTTACCCTTTGGGCCATTTACGATTTTTGGTTAATTGGCAACTTCGTTTCTGAAATAATTTTCATTGCCACGCAGTAACTCAAGAGTGTCGCTGAACAGCCCGACCGCCTCCTGAATACTGGAGAAGCCAGGAGCCCATCACTGCCTATCGTCGCAAGAGTCTGATTCATCTTCTGTAAAACTTTCCTCGAAACTGCTGCTTCCCGAGGTATTTTCAAAATATTTACACCACAAGCGTCCCAAGCTCACTGTTATTCCGAATGAAGACGAAGTCAACGCTGCGCACTTCGATTTCGACCGTTGTATAACAGGAATAACAGTGACGGCAAAGCAAGCTTAAAACGGCAGAGAACGCCGGAAACCACAACGGACACAAAAGATGCGAGTAAATTCTATTGATTTAACGTGTAAAATGTTCATATTTCGAAATATTTATCGTGGTAAATTGACCATATTTCGTTCCGCATGCTATTCCTTAGAACATGTTTAATTTTTCAACGGTTCCTCCCGTAAGTTAACGCCGAGTCACACAACATGTGACGCTTTCATGAATTAATCGTTTGCTTATTATAGAGACGTCAGCTTGGGACGCCTTCGTTCACATGAATCTGCACTCGAACTATCGCAAGAAGCATTGCATCTCTCTGCTGTTACAATATATCTTTCGATATATTGACGAGTAAAGTTAGAAATTAACCAGGCGCTAATCTCGATTGGTCGATGTGCTCCCGTGGGGAGTCCTAGTTCGCGGTAAATTCAAACTAAAATTAGACTTGTCTGTGAAAACGCCGTGACAAAAATAAAAAGTAGTTGAAGGCTCCAAGTGAAAAGAAGCAGGAAATTAAGTCGGAAAACAACAATGGATCGAGTAATTGAGACAATCTTTCGTGTCATTTTTCCCTAGAGATACGGTCGTTACATCAAAGAGCTTGTTAGAAATGAAGGAATAATCATGGATTTTATCGAAGTAAAGAAAAGTTTTTTGAATCAGTAGTCTCGGAAATATCATCAGATGTGATCGATAATGTGGGGACATTGTGAATTAAAACAAGAACTAGCTTGGGCTTCCAGTTATAATATGAATAGTTAAATAAATCAATTATTTCCCAAAAAAAAATCATATTCATTTATCATTTCAATTGCACAAAATCGTATACACTCTTGTACGAGTCTTCTACCTTTGCCGTGGTTAATCTTTTTGCCGTGAGGTTTTTCCTTTTACCGTGAGTCTTTTCTTTTTGCTGTGAGGTTTTTTCTTTTGCCGTGAGGTTTTTCCTTTTGCTGGGAGTCTTTCTTTTGCCGCGAGGTTATTCCTTTTGCTGTGAAAGTTGTAACCGACAATCACAAGTTATTTTGGCCTCGTACTCTTGAGACAGGTGCGTTTTCTTCGAGTTTTGATAAACCTCTGGTCGAAGACAATTTCTTGAAGGTTATATTTTTCCTCTCGCGTATGTAATGGGCAAGTTGACAGCACGCAAACATAACGGCTTGCAAGGGAAGAAAGCCTTATTTAATGCAATCCTTAAAAGAATAACACGCTGAGTTCTTTTTTGCTTTGAGTTCTTTTTAACCAGTTATTCCTTCTCTTAACTTGCTCTCTACTTCGCTCTTTACTTCTGGTCATAGCGTTGAACTCAGTCCATAAATTGCGTTGTAGAGTCTAAAGAAATTCAGTTGATGGAATCTGTAATAGTTTCCTCGAAATCAGAGAAATTGCCTCAATCAACGTCTTAAGGCGGAAGAAAGAAAAGATTTTCAGGCACCATGAAAGCGAAAAAACATTTAACTATTACAACTTTTTAAATTTTTTTAACACTCGTTTGAATTTACTTACAGAGAATTTCCTTGCCATTTAAAAGTGAACAGAGAAGAGAAACCTGCGTGGATTATTGATTAAAGTGTGTGACAGTCAAAAGATTGACTATTACTCCTATTCACAGACCTTTCCGTGGGCTGTGATTGAAAAAATCTTGGGCAGCGTTTATGTGGTGACTGAATGTTGAAATGAATGAAAGAATCGGAAATAGTTAATTTTTGTCTTACCTTGTGGGGGTGTGATTTCAGGATCTTACGAGTTATTCCAAAGCCGTGTTATTCGAGCGTTCTTTGTGGAAAATATCACACCGTTGAAAATTGGTTTGCCAAAGAATCAATAATGGTAAATTTTTGTGTCTTACCTCGTGGGGGTGTGATTTCCAGATCTTGCGAGTTATTCCAAAGCCGTTTAAGTCGATCTGTCTTTGTGGAAAATATTACACCATTGTAAACTTATCTGGCTGTTGATAATTTTCATTTTCCTGTGCCTTTCTCGGAATTTTTCCTCGGCGTGTGTGTATAATTAAGTATTTTTCCTTCCTCTGCTCTCTGGTCGTCCTTTAAGAAATTCACGGGAAACAATGTGAAATAAGGAAATGCACTGTTCTCTCTCCTTATCATTTGCAAAGGGAACCTGTTCAGAAAAGTACCCAAGCTGAGATAAGATCTGCGCACCAATTTCACTCTATTCTTGAACAGTTCACCGACGATACACTCAATCTTGTTCAGGATTAAAAAGAAAATGTCGCTTCCTCCAGAGTCTGTTCTACGGTTAAAAAAACAAAGGAGCAAATGCTGCAGATACATTATAGAATACTAAAGCCAAAGGTACAAAATCTAGAAGCAAAACATACAAACTATATCGGCGTTTTTCGTATACAAGAAACGGCACAACTTGAACTTGGACGCCAACTGAACTAAAACTAAACGTGCAAGGTACAAATGTGCATAATGAAGGATGTTTAAGTGTATAAGAGTCCCTTGTGACCTAACGCTTGGCAGTTCGTGCATACAACGAAAACAAAGAAAAAACTTCCAAGTAAAAAGATGCTAATGCACTTATCGCAGTAACAACCAAGCTGAGATAAGATCGTGCGTATCGACTACCTTGCTCAAACTGTTGTTATTCAAATTGAGGCAAGGAAATGTGCGTGCAATGCATGCACAGGCATCCTTCACGAATCATGCCACAGTTTAGGGATTTTTTTTAATCACATCAAAATTAAAGAAGCCGTTTAGACTTGATCCTGTTCTCAGTTGTTAACTGCTGTAAATTGACAAGATGGGGTTACTAGTAGAATCATGCAAATAAAACAAAAGTTCAACCACCAACACGTGCATGTCAACAATTGCTTGGCAAACTTTAAAAGCTCCCACACTTGATAAGTCATCAGGTTGTGCCTGGCAGGTAAGAAATTATTAAAAATAATTGGATTATTTGAATAGCCTAGTTTATTCGGATTTTGATTTTGTTTTTTTCTGTTTGTGGCTCTGTGCTAATTAAGACTCTTAGAGCGTAGCAGTGACGTGCTGTTAGGGACTGTAAAGAAGACGACTCAACTAGTGTGGTAGGCGCAGTGAAACGATGTGGCAAAGCGCGTGCACATACACTGTTTTGAGTTTGTAAACTTTACTAAGTGGTGGATAAGATTATCGCGTGAGCCAACCAGAGTTTGCAGTTGAATAGTCACATTTTTTGGATTTTTGTGTTGGGGATACCATTTTAATAGTGGTTTTTGTGATCTATTAGCGAGCCACAGAAACAGGCCACTACTACGTTCAATTATGACGTGTCTTGTGAATTTCAACGATATCCATGTCGTAAGTGTCATGTGAAGAAACAGAATAAGAAATTGAAGTCAGTCATTTTGATCTCGCTAATAAAATAAAGAAGCAGATTGATCACAGAGCTTCTCAATCAAGAGAAAGTTCGGGTTATAAGTCAATTATCCTTAATTTCCCGCCATAACAATCAGCTGATCAATGACGTCAGCACCAGATTGCTTCATTACCTTCTATGACATCATAATCACTTCTCGCTTTGATTTCCGTCAGCAAGGAAGCAAATTCATTTGGAGATGTGAGCTTGCATTTGGGAAGCTGAGTTAAAAAAAATAATGTAAGAAGTTGAAAAAATGACAAATAAGGTCCAAACCTGTTATTATAACGATGAGCAAAAGCTCCGATGCAAGCTATGATGAACAGCGCGAAAAATGGACCTCGAAAAATGATTTCATAGCGTCATATATCGGATATGCTGTCGGCCTGAGGAATATTTGGCGTTTTCCGTATCTTTGATACGAGAACGGCGAAGGTAACTTCCTTAAGTGTAGATGTCTATCACAGCCCTTTTTTAGGAGTGTAGGTTAGGTTTACAAGAGCACACTTTTTAGAGTTGCAAAATTCTTGCCACTCAAAGAGGTTGTATCGTGACATGTAATGTCAGATTTTGTGCCTCGAAAAACACTCTTTAATTCGAGGGAATCTACCAAATGTCTGTTTAGTAAGGCACGCAAACATAAAAGAGCCAGACGACAGTGAAATCCAAAAGTAACAAGGATGACTATGGATGAAGAAGATTGACAAGGATTGTAAATGACTTCAGAATAATCGTTTGTTAAAATAGAGGTAACGATAAAAAAAGAAAGAAGACGAATGACCAAGACTGAGGAAGACTACAAATGACTACAAAATATAAGTTTGGTAAGGTAGAAAAATATTAAAAGAGGTGAAAAGTAACCAGAGGAGAAAAGGATGAGTAAGAAGGAGATTTTCAAAACAAGTTGGCATACACTTGCAAAGCAAGATCACGTAAGTACCGAACATTCAATGCTTAACAACTTCCCTCCTAAGATCTCTTAAGTAATTCTCCTTACTGTCTGTTATACAATTCTTATGATGTTACTTCTGAGAATTTAGTATGGGACCAACAAATAATTTGCTAATTGATACTTTTCTTGGTTCTCATTACTTGTCTTCTCGATTTTGTATCGATATTATAAGGAGAAATTCTGTCTTGGTCACTCATGGGAGTTAAAAGGTTAATGTTTAGAAAATGAGAAGAAACGAGTGATCCGTAATAGGCACCTATACAGGAGAAGATAGGCTGTTTGAATCGTTATAAAAGCTCAAGTTTGGTTTGATGAAGTAAGGGAACTTTCGCAAAGTAAAGTGAAAGCAAAGAAAAAAAAAGAAGGCTGGTTGGTTTCATCGCCCTCACTTTCTCCATTCAGTGGTTACCAAGCTATAACCTTTACGGAAGACATAAGGCCAGTTGGTTTTCTAACCTGCGAACTCGTGCAATATTGCTGAGGGCTTGCAAAGTTAGGGAAATTCTGCGCCAATTCTTCAGTTTTGAATTAACTGCTCTCCCAGCAGTTAGACAGTCATGAGTGTAAGCATGGAAAATTCTCCTGCAGCTTCTAAAACCGAATAAGATGGGCTTCCCTATAGTTTACGGTCGGTTACATTTGGCTAACTGAATGTATTTGATGATCCGAAAGGATGTCCTCTTCTCTTTTCTAATCGAACATCTTGACTTTCTCATTTATGGTGTGACTCTCGCCAGATTTATTTGTTTGTTACGAAAAGTTAAACGGTCTTCGTCAAGGTGTCCGAGAGGCGCGATTTTGTTAGAGAGAGGCAAAGGGTGATGCGCCGTGAATTTTATAGAAAGGCGAGCCTGAGTCGTGAATTTTTGATAAAGTGTGAGGCGTGATCTACCCCCTGAAATACATGTGAACCATGAGCTTTTCTTTTTTCTTTTATTTCGTGAAAACCTCAAGATTTCCTCAAAACCTCGCACATGAGAGGAGAGCTTTGAAGTTTTCCCCTATTAAATGACGCATGCTGCTTAAAGTACATGTGAAGCGTCGATTTTTCTAAAATTCGTGCTTAAAATTGGATCAGGACCCTTTGCTCCCCTCCCTTCCGCTGGGCTACCCTCATGCTAAAGCACAGCTAATAATATAGTTAGTTTATCATGTTTCCAAAGCTGATACTATCCGCAGAACGGATGTTGATCGAAATTTTGAACATTCAACAAACTTTGCGCGAAGTTCAGTCGTAAGAACTTTCGTCAATGCAGTTACAACTAAATCGTAGTTAATGGCCTCTACAATGTTCAGTGACAGATTATAATTTAGTGTCAACGTAAACAGTTGTAAAACAGGAAATGAAATGAAACTGTAAATAATTACGCTTTAGCGTTAAATTATACGTGAGTAGTAAAGAAAGATTGAAATAACTTTGCTGTTACTTTCCTGTTCTAAAAAAACAATAGGCTCCTAGAGAAATTTGAGTTATCTTGCGACACTGAAATTTGTTTCTCGATTACATGAAAACATCGCCAAACTGTAAGATATGACTCACGCAAAGTTATCGAGCTTCACAGTATGCAAGCTGACTTGATCTTCTTGTACATCCTCTTATGCTTGTACACGAGGTTGCAAACTCAAGTGCGTGACATATCACGCGTTAAAAGCGTGAAGTGGTCATACAATGATTTACTTGTTTGATTCCAAAATCACTTGACTTGTTTTAAGGAAAACGAAAACGACCTTCGTCTCATTTAGGAGGCCATTACTCTTATCAGACAATAATATCAAATTTTACGTACAATCTGTTTATTTGCTCATTTGCACGACATAATAGGACGGAAATAAATGCTCAAACTGAAACGAATACGTGTCACCTAAATATAATTTCTTCATTCTATTGGATTTCGGTTCAGACACTAAAACAAAAAAGTTATCTATCAGTTCGCCATTCAGCGTTAGCCCTCAGCCAGGCTGTTGCTAAGGGAAGGCGCAGACTGAGGATGGAGTCCAAAGCAAATAAGAATTCTCACGTTCTTATGTTTGGCTTTTCAGTCAATTTAATTCTGACGTTAGGCTCACTTGGTTTCACTTGCTATTCTCTGCATCGATTAGATTCGCGTTTGACAACACTTGAGCGAAATTCACTGCTTAAAAACTCTCCGTACCAGATTTCCGATCCTTTTCTGTTGCGCCGACATCTGCACATTTTCGTCCAAGTGGATCACTGGAGAAAGAAACTGGTCGCGTCCAAAGAGCTGTTGAGCGACCATCCATGTGCCACAAATGTAGCAGTGTTTGCGCGAATTTGAATGGTCAGCGAGGGGTAAGTTTTACTCTGTTATCCTTCCTTTTTTTCAAATGCCAATAGACCCTTTTATTAATCTTTTAAACGACCTACCAAATTTAATGACTGGAATTGATACAAAAAAACCTCTAAAGAGAGCTTTCACCGGGAAAAAAATCCAATGTTAATCACTTACTCGCCGTGTCATTCAGAATTGTAGCAGTTGACAAATGAGAGAGAAATATGTAATTGATGACTCGTTTTAGCGACAACGGAAGACGCCTCTTTGTCCATCAAATCTCGGCAACTTCCTCAATGTCTCATTCCTTACTTCTTCATCTTTCTTTTTTCGTTTGACTTAAATCATTTGTCATATTCAATATTGTTTTTTTCTGGTAAACCGTTTTATGAGAGGGTCTCAATGGGGTGATGGCTTGTACGGCTAACGGTTAAAATTTTGGTAATTTACGGCTGACAATTAATTTTTCCATTAAGATTTGCTTTTAGAGTTAACTATTTTTACGACTTATAAGGTTAAACGTTGTAAGTATCTACGCCTATTGCCTAAATTGGCTTTGAGTAGTAATTGATTAAATTAATTTTTTCCTTTCTTCTTTTCTTCATTCCATAAAATTCGACCGTGAAAAGAAGTAAGGGAAATGTTGTTTGCGTTGAGGGTAAGAGGTTCCTTAATACCCTGGTGGTTCGACCACCATTACTGAGTAATGCAGTTTCAGAGAAAAGGTACACCGGATTAGCATGAAACAACTATACATAACACTTAATAGATCGCTACCATTATTAATACCAACAAAAGCATATGTTTCTGAGGGTAAGTAAAAGTCTTGCTTTATGAAACTGTGTATAGGAACGTCACAATAACCATGGTAACTGCTTCTCTCGCTCCCTTAAAATGCCTGAGGAAAAGAGACCCAAAGAATGTGTACTGCGCTGAAACACGAAATCAAATAACGTCAATGCACACCATACCACTCAGTGATATCGGTAGTTTGATTAGCGATAGTTTCAGTGATAGATAAACTTAAACTGGATGTTGCTGTACCAAACTAAATATTAAAGAATCGTAAGTTGTAAAGAGCGGCAAAAACATTCTTCAAAAGAAGTATTCACTCTGTTTCTTACTTGGATGCAAATTTTGTTTCGCCTCTGTCATTCAAAATTCATTATATTTTTATATTTATTCATTTATTTATTTTCATTTCGTTTTGTGGGACCTCAAGGCCCACCAGGTCCTCCCGGTATACCTGGACGCACTGGTCCCCAGGGCCCTCCTGGGTCGAGCGGTTGTACCGTTGCACTTATGTCCTCTTATTGCAGATATGTCCTCTGACGTAATGTGATACAGTGGCCAATCATATCCTGCGATCTATCGAGCGACACGCGGCTTGGGACTGGTTAAGAGACGCCGTTGTAGTTATGTCTTCAAGCAAAAGTACTCATTCAAGGGGGTCGGGATAAGTGGAAAATTTGACCAGTATTTTCCGGTAACTGATCTCAGGAAAACATGCTGTTCGCATGATCACTGCGAACCGGATCATTGGCCTCTCATATTGCTTTCCTTGAAGTTCAATCGTTCGTTAACGCAGAGTGATCGCATCGTTGTCATAACCTAAACTAGGAAGAACAATTTGCTGCGCGTGAATAACAAAGCGACTTTCGACCAAAGGATGCGTTATTGTTCACGTTTTATTTGCAGCCTTGCTTTATTTACAGTCTTCATTGCTCGACTTGCGACTTCAATGACAACATTTTAGCCACAAGCTAAGACAAAAGCACAATGTGGCGTCATATCACAATTGCTTTATTTTCTTTAATAGTTGAAGATCATAGATTATGGTTCGTCGACATAAAATTATTTATTGTTTTTTTAGAGGGCACGGTAACGAATCCTGCAATCTGATTGGTTCTTTACCCGGTCAGTATTTTCCTATCTCTGCCCACGGGCCACAGTAACGCTTTCGTGAGTCGCCGAGTACATCCCAACTTTCGTTGTCATTTTTTCATAAATATACCTCGTTTTCCGGCTGGGCAGTATTTTAAAGCAAACAAGTCGGTCATTACCTCAAGCCGATAAATAACTTATAAATCCTCTCTTTTCTCTCTCTCAAATCACTTTGGTTGACAGAAAAATATTGGTTTCAGAATGAATTTGTATAAACAATAGTGTCATTACGTTGGTTGACAAGCGGCCTAAAAACCGTCTGCAATTAATTTTAATCATTCACAAAAAGTACCCAGAAAGTTAAAACGTGAGGTATTTGGTTACAGTTAAACTGAACGATGGAACTTTCATAAATTTAATATCTGAATTTTCTCGAGAAAATTGTTAGTAGAGAAAGAGCGAGCAAAGTTTTAATTTAAGTTCTGCAACAAATATAGGCTCCCGGTGAGTCTTTCCAATTCCGTTCAATTTGGACATTTGTACCGTAAATTACACAACAGAAACTGAAGGAATTTTTCGAGAAAAGGCCGCATTAAATTCCCTTGTGTCTCGTTGGAGCGTGCCGTTCGAATTTAGTTTTTGTGAAGGAAAGACCAGATTTACACACGCCATTGCAGCAAACAAACGAGCAAACTCTCACAACTTCAAAATAAAAAAATTGAATTTACTCACAATTACTTTCCTCGCCGTTTACTTAATGAACAGAGGTAAATCTTCGTACATGAATGAATCGTCGATGAGAGTGAATAATACTTTCCGTTAGATCGTTGACTGATTTTGAAGAAAACATTGTCGTGACAGTCCTTGCCAAACTAGTTCCGTTGTTTTTCAAATGTTCTTATGATTTTTTTTTTCAGTATTTTCAAGACCTCGGTCACAGTTTTTCACCATACGGACCTCCCAGCCGGCACATAACATATATATATTTTTGACACTTCACCTGATCTGCCGGAGGTGAGATCGACTGAGAAGTCCAAGTTGTGATTATCTGTCTGCGTCACGAAGTCTTCCTTCAATCACAGAAGTTTGGCCTTCAGTTGTTTATTTTGAGTACTGTTGGTTTTTGCCGTATCGCACTAAGCCCTCCGTTAAAAACATTGAAGTAGTAGATTGTGATTTTATTGCGGTTCCGCTGATTTTAGCTGGTTTTTTTTTAGTACTGTTTCTAAATTATTGTAGGATTTATGGCACTTTTGGGTGGATTTGTCCTATTTTACCCTATTTATGACAAATTCACACAATGATTAAATCGAAAATGGGGCTAAAGGTGGCTATGGCAAGTCAATAGGATAGAATCCACCTAAAGGATGAATTTCACAGAATTTATCCCGTTTTTCTAGAATTCATTGGAAAAAAATGGAAAATCGGGTTGAAGATTGGATATGGCAACTTGAGATCTATTCCATTTGGAGAATAACTTTTCAGATTTTACCCTGTTTTTTGTCAAATTCACTGAAAAAAATGGAAAATCGGAGTAAAAATAGCATATGGGAACTTCGGGTATTATTCACTTGTAGCATGAATGCTTAGAATTTACCCCGTTTTTCTCGAATTCACTTATCAAATGGAAAATCGGGGTAAAGATGGCATATGGGAACTTAGCGTATTGCAATCACTTGCGGGATGAGTTCGCAGAATTCGCCTCGTTTTTCTACAATTCATTGAAAAAAAAAATGGAAAATCGGGTTGAAGATAGCATGTGAGAACTTAGGGTACTATTCACTTGTAGTATGAATGCTTAGAATATACCCCGTTTTTCTCGAATTCACTGATCAAATGGAAAATCGGGGTAAAGATGGCATATGGGAACTTAGCATATTGCTATCACTTGCGGGATGAACTCGCAGAATTTATCCCGTATATCTAGAATTCGATGAGAAAAAAGCATTGAAAATCAGGTTGAAAATTGGATATGACAACCTAGGATCTATTCCATTTGAAGGATGAATTCTCAGATTTTACCCCGTTATTCTATAGAATTTTCAGAAAAAAAATGGGAAATCGGGGTAAAGATAGCATATGGGAACTTCGGGTATTATCCACAATTTACCTCTTTTTTTTCTAAAATTCACTGATCAAATGGAAAATTGGGGTGAAGATGGCATATGGGAACTTACGGTATTAGCTACTTGCGGGCCAAATTCTCAAAATTTACCCCGTAACTCTAGAATTCATTGAAAAAAAAGAAAAAAATGCAAAATCGGATTAAAGATTGGATTTGGCAACCTAGGATTTATTCCACTTGAAGGACGAATTCTCAGAATTCATCCCGCTTTTCTAGAATTCATTGAGAAAAGAAACTTTTTTATAAAATTTGTATTTTTTCCTCTTTTTTTCATTTTTAAGTAAGACTAGCGAGCCGCACAAAGAAACTCTTCTTGTAATTGTAAGCTCCTCGTTTATTTCCGACGCGTTTCGTGTCTAATTGAGACTTCTTTAGAGAATGACTACAATTAACGGGGAACAGTATATTACATAGCACGTTGGTGTGCCTAAGTTTTTAATTTCCATGGAAGTTAATAATAACTGAAAGCGGGCGTTATAGAAAACGTCTAAATACATATTAAGTTATTGTGCGTTGCCTTATTTTGGGGGCTAACGATTAGTGCTAATCGTAGAATTTATCGCTGAAAAAAGAAATGGAAAATTGGGGTAAAGATGGCATATGGGAACTAAAGGTGTTATCTACTTGTAACATGTTCTCTCAGAATTTACCCCGTTTTGATAGAATTTATTGAAAAAAAATGGAAGGCAAGTCAGTAGGATAAATTCTACTTGGAGGATGACTTTTTAGAATGAATCCCGTTTTTCTATAATCATTGAAAAAAAATGGAAAATCGGGGTAAACTAGATTAGATGTGGCAGGTCAATAGGACATGTTCCAGTTGGAGGATAATTTACTAAAATATGGCCCGTTTTTCCATAATTCCTTGAAAAAAATTGAAAAATCAGAGTAAAGATGGCATATGGGAACTACAGGTTCTATCCACTTGTAGCATGAATTCTCAGAGTTTACCCTGTTTTTCTGGAATTAATTCACTAAAAAATGGAAAATCAGGAAAGATTTGACATGACAAAGTAGGTTATATTCCACTTGCGGGATGTATTCTAAGAAATTGTCCCGCTTCTCTAGAATTCACGAAAAAAATGGAAAATCTGAGCAAAGATGGCATTCGGGAACTTCTGGTAATATCCACTTGTAGCATGAATTCTGAGAGTTTACCCTGTTTTTTTGGAATTAATTCGTCAAAAAATGGAAAATCGGGGCAAAGATTGAATATGACAACTTAGGATATATTCCACTTACGGTATGAATTCTCATAACTTACCCCGTTTTTCTGGAACTCATTGAAATAAAAATGGAAGATCGGGTTGAAGACTGGATATGGAAACTTAGAATGCATTCCACATACGGGATGAATTCTCAGAATTTACACCGATTCTCTGGAATTAATTAGAAAAAAACCGAAAATGAGGGATGTTCCGCGTTATAATTTATTCCAATTTTAAGATAAATGGACACAATTTAGCCCGTTTTCAGAATTCATTGAAAAATTCATTTGGCATGTTGGGATATATTCTTTTTATGAGATGAATTTTTTTTCTAGAATTCTCTGAAAATAATGGAAAATCGGGTAAAGATTACAAACCACAAGTTGGGATATGTTTCACTTGTAGGATGAATTGTCTGATTTTACCCCATTTTTACAGAATTCTTGGAAAAATGCAAAAAAGCGGGACAACGATTGAATATGTCAAGTTAGGATGTATTCCATTGACGGGATGAGTACTCAGATTTTACCCCATTTTTCCAGAATTGACTCAACAAACGGAAAATCGGGGTGAAGATTGATTATGAAAAGCTAGGATGTATCCCACATGTGGGATTAATTGTCAGATTTTATCTTACTTGTCTCTAATAAACGAAAAAAATGGAAAATTAGGGCTAAAGATTTGATTTGGCAAAATTGGAAACTCGGAGTAAAGATAGCATATGTGAGCTAAGGGTATTATGAATTCTCAGAGTTTACCCCCTTTTTCTAGAACTAATCTATTAAAACAGGAAAATCTGGGTAAAGATTTGACATCACAACTTAGGTTATATTCCACTTGCATGATGAATTGTCAAAACTTATCCCGTTTTCTAGAATTCGTTGAACAAATGGAAAATCAGGGACAGATTGGACATTGCAAGTCATGATATTAACCACTCGTGAAAAGAATTGTCACGGTTTACCCCGTTTTTCTAGAGTTATTTGAACAAATCGGAATAAAGATTGGATATGGAAAAGTTATGATATTATCCACTCGTACGTTGGTTCAGAAAATGGAAAATTAGGGTGAAGATTGGATTTGGCATGTTGGGATATATTCTACTTGCTGGATAAATTGTAACAATTCAATGAAAAATGGAAAATAGCGGTTAATATTGGATATGTCAAGTTGGAATACATTACATATGCAGGGTACGAGCTATTTGATTGTTTTGATTTTCGAATGCGCTTAAAACATGGAAATGCATGGGAATGAACAGGTATACTGCATTTGCAAGTTAGATCGCCGGAATTGCACCCTTTATTCGCGTAAAAGAATGTTGGGATGGGGGTAGGTATCGGAAGGTTACCCTCGGGTGAAGTCAATAATTTTAGCGGTACATTGTAGAATCCCAGCACAAAGCCTAGAGATTATTGGACAAATATCACCGAGCCTGAGGAGATTTTTATCGCTGGAAAAGAGAATGTAGCCTTCCCTATGAAATATTTATCAGTCTGCAAGTTTTGATGCTATGTTTCACCACTGTGATGTTCTTATTGTTGAGACCGGTCTGTATATTACTCACACCCTTGGAATTTAAGTCAATTTAGCGTTAAAAAAAAGTTTTCAGACAAATGGAAATTTTCCCAGAAGTCGCTGTATACAAAGATGCATGTGCATATATTGACGGCAAACTATTGATTTATCTTTGCTTGACAAGCAAAGTGTACATATACATAGAGGACTACGGGTTCTATCACTGTCAGATAAAACATTGCAACAGAATATTTAAAGAGTCGAGTGCAAAGGAAGCCATTCCAAAAGGATCTCATTCCAGAGAGACATCTGCCCAAAAAGCAGTATGCTTATATGAGAAAAGAAAAGAAAAGAAAACTTAAGTAATTCAGATTTAATCAAATTTTTAACAGATGACAATATTAACAAGCATTACTTTCTTGTCACTATTAACATGCATCACGAAAGAAGACAATTGAGCAATAACTATTATTCATGCTAATACTAAGTCAAGGCTTTGTCACAGTTTCTTTCTCAAAAAGATATTGTAGATGAATATGAAGAGTGATTTTATCCAACCGGTGAAATTGGTCATAAACGACTGTGCATTACAAAATTTTTGGTTTATGTCATGTTTTCCACACACAACATGGGGAGAACCAACAATCAAACATGCATGCTGGTGTCATACAGGTTTGTTTACATACTGTTTCATGGGTTGAGTAAAATCACTCTAGTTGTTCCTTTTTTAATGTTTCATATAAATTTTGGTTACCTTTTTCCTGCTATGATATCTTTTGTTGACAAAATCATCTTGATAAATAGGATACACTGTACGTGTTTGGAACAAATAAACACTTTTTTTGTGTCATTTAAGCAGGAGTCATGGTGCTAAATATTTTTTCTAACCACATGTGCAAACCGTAATTAATCTAACTCAAAATTCAGGCTTAAATTGCTCATCTAACAAACAAATGGGTAGTTAAAAAAAAACTCCTTCAGTTGTACTTGAACATGCAACACTCCATGGAAATAAACATCTTCAGTACAAATAATTCAAGTAAATAACTTCAGGTAAAATACTGATTTTTGGAATTTGTGAAATATAAAGTAGACTACACTGCACTAATATACAATAAATCCATTCTATCCTTTTACTCATTTGCAACTATTTGGCTCTAACTGTTCAATACTATTTGACAGATTACAGAAAGTAACTCTGTCCTTCAAATTTGCCCTTATATACTTCTGAATAAAATAAAGCAGTTGACACCAGATCGAGGAGTCAAGGCTATTTTATTCACCCATTCACTCATAATGGTTGGTAAGATTTCTTTTTTATATGAGTTGCTGTAAACATAAAGATTTCAAATAAATTCTTTGCAATTTAAATGTTTGTGTCATTTTTTAAAATTTTACTGCTCTGGAAATGCACCGGATATGAAACTCTGGAACTAAACAACTCCATAGGAGGTTTTGTGGACAAATTCATGGGTCTGATGTGAACATGCTTAAGAGGTCACATTCTCTATTGATGTTCTCTGGCCATGTCTAGGTACTATTCACAATTTGGAGCTGCGAAATTTTGGATATAACTTGAATTAGGCATGCTTCAAAACCCAATTGAAACTGTTAGAGTGAACGCATGACCTGTTAGGTATTTAATTATTAGTATTACACTGTGCCAAATAGCTTTCCTTTACTGATTTTATTTAAAATTACAAAAAGTCTTTCTCCTCAAGTTGCCTCCATTTCCAGTCTCTCCACATTCCATAGTGATGCTGTTTTGTAATGCTCAATAAGACCCATCCATCACTATCAACTTGCTCTAAGATACTTGCCACGTCAGTTCTGTGGTCTCCTTGGTCCAAAATTCCAAGGCTCTATCCCACTTGTAATGAAAAATCTTTGTCTCAACCTACCTATCCTTACCTGCCTCCATTAATGAAAATTAACCTTTTTTCTGTTGTCATCACTGCATGGTAACACCCTCTTGGAACATTTATCCCTTTCTCCTTCCTTAGTTTGAAAAGTCATATTGCTCAGTGATGGCATTAAGGCCTTGGAATACCTTCCTTCCTTCCTTCTTTCAAATAGAGAATCTGTAGGGTTGGAATCTGTGAAGAAAATCAGTCTCCATTAGAAAAGAAACTTTAATGACACTCACCTAACGAAAGACTGTCTTTACCAAATTGGTATTAAAATGCACATTTGGCCTACTTTCATTGGGTTGGTTGGACTTCTTTGCTAATGAAGTACCACTAACCTTGAGTATCAGTATGTTAATGATAATACGCTATGAATTAACTCAAAGGACAATAAAAACAACCTCATCCTTCTGTTAACCCAACAAACAAATTTAGCAATCAAAGAAGGAACATCAATCATTAGATGTATTTATAATAATTTCCCTTAAAATTTATTGCAGACATAAGGCACTAAAAAACATCCAAAACTGGTCATCAAAGGACACATAAAACAAAAGCAATAGCAATTATAATTGTAATAATAGTAATAATAATAATAATATTCCCCTAAACTACTTGGCATGTTACAAGAACATCTCTGCATAGTATAAAATAATAATAATAATGATATTCCCCTAAACTACTTACATGTACCCCCTTTATTCCAAAGGTTCCATCACCATGGAATATGACCTCAGCAAGTTGATAAAGAGGTCATAAGAAGTTAATTATCAAGTGGGTGCACAGTGCAAAGCCTCAGGTGGATACTGGTGTAAACACAAGCTCAAAGGGGCTGTGTATTCTCCTAACCTTGGTTTCTTAAAATCCATCCCACAAGGACAGCTGATTCTTTTGTAAAAAGTTAGCTCTTGGTTTGCTAAGGGAATAACTCTACAACAACAAAGCTCTAAAGCACTGACTAAGGGAAACCTTTGCCACACTTTGGTGCAAGGAATGAAATGTTATGGGAACAGAAATGAACACACTACATATTCTTAACATAGATTTTTCCATAGAAATCAAAACACAAATGCAACAAACTAAACATTCAGTAACAGGAGTTTTTTGTTCTAATCTTGACCCTCATTTAAAATGTTTTTTGGTTATGGATGGATTTGTTCTGCAATAGTTTCCATCTATAACTAGTTAAAAATTAAAGATTCCAATGACACATACTGCATGTGCTATCCAATGTTTAGAAATGCCATGTTTGAGTTTAAACCTGTCTCTCTTGAGCACTAAAATCCCCTTTTACACAGAAAAGTTTTTTCTCGCACAAAGGGCAAAGGCTCTGCTTAGAAATTCTATTGACATGTACCAGTAAATAGAAGAAGATAAAGGAAAAGATCAGTTTCCTTATCTTTAGAAGATCCTCTTTGAACTATTTACACTTAATTTTCTTAGCAACAGTTTGGTGCAGTAAGTATTCTCCTACAGTGTAAGTATAACATCCATTGTAAGAGGAGGACATTTTGGAGTTTGAATAATAGCATTTGTAGGTTAGAAAAATCCACTTTCTAACCCAGATTAAATATGCCAACAAAACAACCTCTTGCTCTCTAAGAAAAACAAATTAACTGTGTTTGCTCCAATCAGTCAAGAAAAAAATATTCAATTTTCCACCTGGAAAATATTTCTTCCATAACTAAAACTGATTCAAAATTTCTCTTTCAAAATATTATCATCGGCAACAGGGGTGTAATTAAAAAATGGCTTATCTTTATGGTGATGTCCAAGTTACATTCATCAAATTAAATATGATAAGCATTTGCCAATAAACAACTTCCAAAGAGCATAAAAGGATAGTTATTGCCTTGTAGAATTTTCAGGATATAGTTCATAATCTTTTGTACTATTCTCACAGAAGTATTTCTAGGAAACATCTATGGCTTTTTCTAGGAGGAGAGTAGTTAGAGACTACACTAATCATATAGCTGCATGTACATGTAAATGAATTGAGCAACTGTTATTCAAGAGCTAGTGAACCTTAAAAGGTTATTTCCAAAGGAAACAAATTCCTACAACAGATAATGTCCTAGATTTCGTAAATATTTTCAGGTCAAACATTCAAAACAACTCATTGAAAACTGTTGTAACTCAAAATTAAAAATTTACTTTCTTCATCATTCACAAAACTCATTGGATATCATTTGTGACCCTCCATGGGAAAACGGACACTAACGCTTTGCCGTTAAACGGTCTAGAGAAACGGTTTTAAACGGATACTAAACGGCTAGCTCAAGCGTTTAAACGGTTTCCATGACCGCTTAAACGGATGGCAAAAAATTTAAACGGTTGACCAAAGTCCAAAAACGGATAGCTTAGGCCCTAAAACGGTTGACCAAAAATAAAAACGGATAGCACGAAACGTTAAACGGTTTACCAAAGTCCAAAAACGGACAGCTAACACTGTTAAACGGTTGACCAAAATTAAAAACGGGTGGCTCGAAACATTAAACGGTTGACCAAAGTCCTAAAACGGATAGCTTAAACCGAGAAACGTACGGTTGACCAAAATCGACCAACAGAGAGCTAAAAATTAATGCAAACGGTTGTGGTTGAGCCGGTAAGAACTTTTGCGGAAAAACTTTCCGAGCGACAACGGATAATAATCTTATTATTATAATCTTTTATTATTACAAAATGTTACTACAATAAAATATGAACCCAACGTCATTTTATAAAGTTTCCTTGAAATGATTGCATTTCTCTAACTACTCTCCTCCTAGAAAAAGCCATAGATGTTTCCTAGAAATACTTCTGTGAGAATAGTACAAAAGATTATGAACTATATCCTGAAAATTCTACAAGGCAATAACTATCCTTTTATGCTCTTTGGAAGTTGTTTATTGGCAAATGCTTATCATATTTAATTTGATGAATGTAACTTGGACATCACCATAAAGATAAGCCATTTTTTAATTACACCCCTGTTGCCGATGATAATATTTTGAAAGAGAAATTTTGAATCAGTTTTAGTTATGGAAGAAATATTTTCCAGGTGGAAAATTAAATATTTTTTTCTTGACTGATTGGAGCAAACACAGTTAATTTGTTTTTCTTAGAGAGCAAGAGGTTGTTTTGTTGGCATATTTAATCTGGGTTAGAAAGTGGATTTTTCTAACCTACAAATGCTATTATTCAAACTCCAAAATGTCCTCCTCTTACAATGGATGTTATACTTACACTGTAGGAGAATACTTACTGCACCAAACTGTTGCTAAGAAAATTAAGTGTAAATAGTTCAAAGAGGATCTTCTAAAGATAAGGAAACTGATCTTTTCCTTTATCTTCTTCTATTTACTGGTACATGTCAATAGAATTTCTAAGCAGAGCCTTTGCCCTTTGTGCGAGAAAAAACTTTTCTGTGTAAAAGGGGATTTTAGTGCTCAAGAGAGACAGGTTTAAACTCAAACATGGCATTTCTAAACATTGGATAGCACATGCAGTATGTGTCATTGGAATCTTTAATTTTTAACTAGTTATAGATGGAAACTATTGCAGAACAAATCCATCCATAACCAAAAAACATTTTAAATGAGGGTCAAGATTAGAACAAAAAACTCCTGTTACTGAATGCTTAGTTTGTTGCATTTGTGTTTTGATTTCTATGGAAAAATCTATGTTAAGAATATGTAGTGTGTTCATTTCTGTTCCCATAACATTTCATTCCTTGCACCAAGTGTGGCAAAGGTTTCCCTTAGTCAGTGCTCTAGAGCTTTGTTGTTGTAGAGTTATTCCCTTAGCAAACCAAGAGCTAACTTTTTACAAAAGAATCAGCTGTCCTTGTGGGATGGATTTTAAGAAACCAAGGTTAGGAGAATTAACACAGCCCCTTTGAGCTTGTGTTTACACCAGTATCCACCTGAGGCTTTGCACTGTGCACGCACTTGATAATTAACTTCTTATGACCTCCTTATCAACTTGCTGAGGTCATTTTCCATGGTGATGGAACCTTTGGAATTAAAAGGGGGTACATGTAAGTTTCTATAGAAACTGTGGTGCTATGTTAGTGAGAGAGATTATACCAGGGAAATTTAGTATTATCAACTGAATTGATAGGGTAAATTTTCCACTGTAAAGAGTTTAACAGTTGATGTTTCAAGCCTTAGCCCTTCGTCAGAAAGATTGAGACTGGAAGTTTACTTAGTGACATCACTGACCTGTACCTATTTTTAAGCATAGTCTCAAAACTTACCTTTTGAGCCAAGCTTTTTAAGTTTGTTACCTCCAGTAATGAAGTGTTTTTATCTTCTTAAGGGAATTAGGTTTTCTTATCTCTATGTAACTTTATAGTGGTTTTAGTTAGCTGCCATTATCATTGAGAATTTTTTTATTTTCTGCGAAGGGTATTGGATCATTCATATCTGTGCGCCATATAAATTCTAATTATACTCATTATGTAATAATGTCCATTGCTAAAATATTCTTACTGCCAATGTCTGGAATTTTAAAGCATGACACCTACATTCTTCTAAAAATAATTGTTTAATGCCTTCTGAGCTTGGTATTTTCAGTGTTTTACTTAGCTCTTTAACTCCCATGGGTGACAAGACAATATCAATTAAACAAAAAAGTGATGAGAATAAAGAAAAGTATCATTTAGGGGATTATTTGATCCAATAACAAATTCTTTGAACTAGCGTCATAAGAATAGTATGGCAGACAGTAAGGAGAATTATTATTTGGAGTTAAAGGGTTGAAGGGAAAGATTGCAGTATACACAATGTGAATAAAGACTGATTGAAATATATTAGGGAGATAAGTTTTAGTTATGACATTTTAAGAGTAATGCTCTTCCAGGAGTGTTTTTCACTCAGCATCTTAGACTAATACATGCTGGTATGCTGTGTTTAGCAAGGGAGAAATATTTTGATGCGGCATGTACTTTGTACCCAGTCTGCAGTCTCAATTTTGGTCTTAACAAATCATCAATTGATTTTTATGGAATTTAAAATCTTCAAGCACTCATAATTTTTTTAATGTTAATTCTGTGGAAAATTTACAAATGATCCACTTTCATTGCTCCTTTGATCAAAAGTCAAGGTGTTTATTAGATTTTCAGCATTTGCATTGCAGCATTTACTCAAGGTTGCCATAAGCTGTAAGGTGACATTTATTTCAAAATCATGTTTCTCCATTCACTTAATAACAGTAACTCTGTATTGACAATATCAACAACAGCTAGGTGATAACAATTGAAAACTTGTGACCTTGAGGGTATCATTTTGATATACTGTAATTATTCAGCTATAAGCCAAGTTATTTTCACTCAAAGTAAAGCTTCAGTTTTTTTATGCATGTGTTTTATGCAGGGGAACCTTTGTTAACTTTCATCTTTTCATTGTATAGCTTTTTTACAAATTTCATTTGAGAGAAAAGCAGATTTTAGTGTAAATTTACGCAAAATTGTTGGGTCTTTGTTACACATGTACATAAAGTCCAAGAATAGGTCTTGACTTATTCATGTTGGTTCACCCTTTAATTCCCAAAAGTGATGAATGTGTAATTTCTCCTTATAATGTTCATACATTATCTAGCAAACAGGTGATGAGAATGCTTCTCAATTAGAATTTTGGTTTATTTATAAGGAAATAAGTAGCAGCTAGAAGAGAGAATTAACAGCCATATCTTGGAATTTAAAGGGTTGAGTTAATTTTACACATTGGAAGTTTGGGGTTAGTTGGCTTATAGCAAGGATATTGGTTACAGCCAAATACATTGTAAATGTGGTAACTCCAGATTCTCTGAGGTAATTGACATGGAATAATGTACATTGAACAGTTGGAGTGGCTCATAAAAAATCAAATGTTTGGAGAGGATGGCAAAAGGTTTATATGTACAGTAAACTCTTGATTAATGTCAAAATTAATTTGTGACATGTGAATTTTAAAGAAAGGCTAGCTCAATTTGTGAATTTATGAAGCATTTTGAAGCCTGATTTGCCTCCTATTATGAAACCATCTTATTTTTTCTATCATTTTGTGAAAACCTAAAGATTTCCCTGCCTGGAACCTTGCACTTAAAAGAGTGATATGAAATTTCCCTTTTAAATTTTTGATGCATGAAATGCTGTTTAAAGTATTGGTGAAACATGAATTTTTCTAAAATCAGTGTTTGAAATGGGATTGGGAACACCCTTTGCTTAAACTCAGCTCTTTGGAGTTATTGAGAAAGGGGTGGTGAAGTGTAGCAAAAGTCTTCGGTGTTTGGAAAGGGCAATTCAGTCCCAGAATATCTGAGTTCTTGATAGGAGAAATCTTTTTTGTGTTCCCTTTTTGTTTCTGATTTTGATATAAATATTGTCCTTTAGATGTAAAATGGTGACCTTCGAGTCTTTTTCTGCACAGTTTCTAAACCAGAACCGCGATCATTGGGAAGGGACTGCAGTTGTTAATGGAGAGTTCAAATATTTGAAGATGACTGATTCTAGAGGTAAGTTTTTTTTCTGTGAGCTCATAGATACAGCTGTAACTTGGAAAACTGAGAGCCATATGTGAAGGCCAATCACAGGTTTGGAAAGATCTTGTATGTGGCTACTGGTAATTCTGCCAGGAGCAGTTTGAAACTGTAATGCTTATAAATATTTTCCTTTTTGTATGTGCTATTATATAAACAGAGACCTCTGCCTGAGCTTGAATGAACACATATTTGTCAGTGCATGGGCATTGCCTGTTTGGAGATGCAGGAGGCAGATTCAGTCAAGTGACCTGTTGTGACCAAATACATCTAATGAAACATTGGTTAAAAATATTATTATCTCTTTCAAAAACCTTCCCCTTGCTCAATTTTTGGCATGTTTCTGTGATGTTTCCTCATTATCTGTTAATGATTTGTCTTCTTCCAGTTTTTTCTACAGATTTTTGATAAACCTTCCCCTTGCTCAAATTCTGGCATGTTCACTTGATGTTTTTGGTCATCTGTTGATGATTTGTCTTTTCTTTCCAGTTTATTCTAATTTGTGTTATATTTATTACTTTTTCCTACACAGGAAAATATCTGGTGTTCTTTTTCTATCCCCTTGACTTGAGGGTATTAGATGTCGGAATACTCTTTGACTAAAAGTTTGCTGTACTTTGCTACCTTCATGCTATCCTGCCAAATTAGTCATCTCTCTGCAATTGCTACTGAGTAGTCAACATTCCCTTGCGAAATGGCTTTTGGAATTCCTAGGAATTCCTAGGATTTTCCTAGGAATTCCTAGGAATTTATTCCTAGGAATTCCTAGGAATTCCTAGGAATTCCTAGGAATAAAGGTGTGAATTTTCACGGTAAATTCAGAATGGGAATTCCTAGGAATTCCTAGGAATTCCCAACCATAACAACTCTGGTTCTAAAAACCTAGAAATTCCTAGAAATTCCCAGAAATTCCCAGAAATTCCCAGAAATTCCAAGTTTATAGCCAACAGGACTTGGAATTCCTAGGAATTCCTAGGAATTCCAACTCAGAGAACCAATGACTTTCCCTGAAAAGCTGTAAATCTAAAAAATTCCTAGGAATTTCTGGGAATTTCTGGGAATTTCTGGGAATTTTTGGGAATTTTTAGGAATGTTTAAGAATTACTGAGAATTTTAAGCAAAAATTTGAGGCTAATGATATAAAATAAATACTTTAAATTAAAAAAACCCAGCTAAAACTCAAGTATTCAATGAAATTTATTTAGAAGCTTAATTTAAGGCTTACATGTAAAATATTTTTGATTAATTATTAACATCAATGTGTGGTAATATTAGGATGGAATTTGATTTATTTTTCTTTTCTTGAAAACTTCATACGGATTAATCCTCATTACAGCTATTCATATAAAATAGTTCTAATCAATCATTAAATTTGGTTTGACACAAATTGTGAATAAAATCTGTTGATTCGTTTCCATAAAATACAATATCTTAAGTTATATTTGAAAACCAAGCACTCTTGGGAGTGAAGGGGCTAATTACAGACAAATAAAATTGATTTTTTGATTAAAATCTTGTTTTAACCGTAACAATAAATTAGAATGAAGTTATCCTAAACTGCAAACTTAGCTGCTGTTTGTACTGTTTGTATTTTTTTTCCTGGGCTCACAATGAGTTGGCCTTGAATGAGGTTGTCAACAAGATCCTTGACCATTTTGTATCTGGATTCCTTGACATCTGAATTTGAAAAAAAATAATATATTAAAATATGTATATTTAAAGCTCAGACCAGGCTTTTAAGATGGCTATGAGGAAAAGGGCATTCATTGGATTCTCAAATTGAGAAATCTCTGTTATATTGAGTGACTTTCATATTGGAGTTAGTACATCTCTCTCATGGATTTTACTAAAAAAGGGCTGAATACATTATTTTGTTTTTACCAAGGAGGGCTTCTTTATGTACTATAAGGTTTGTTTAATAACAGTTCCTATTTTGAATCTTGAATGTTCCCAAACGTGACTAGAGGAATCTTGAAACCTTACTGATAGGTTTATTTCATTGTAAAGCATAAGCTTAAGAAACTGCGGCATGCAAGTGACCGATTCGATTCTCAGAATTATTCTAGTTTCAGTTGCGCCGAGCGTTATGTAAGCTTAATTCAACCCGCTACATCTATTCTTTTATAAGATTTTGATCACGTAACGAATATCGCAATTTTTACTCACCACAAACTTTCAAAATCGTAGCTTTACAGACGGCCATTCGACCCTTGTTTGTACCAGTCAACATGTCAACTGTTGCCCCTTCTTTTAACTCCACGGCGCCAACGACTTTCTTTTCTTTTACAACACTCACGCTATTCTCGTTTTCCCATTGAACCACAATAAAAGCTATCTTTAGAAATGTTATATTAAGCAAAACAGTTGAGAAAAGCGATCAACCGATGAAAAGTACATTCAAAGATGAGCGCCAAATGGAGTCTTCTTTGTTTCCGATCACGGGCATGATCACGTGGATCTTTTAGGACTTGTCATTGGCTAGCAGAGTGAATCCGCTGGCTTGCCGATTGCAGTGTTAGGAGAAGTGCCCAACTACATTCTGACTTCTCCGACCGGTTCTCTGCTTCTAGAAGATGGATAGCTTGGTGATATAAATAAAGATGTGAGCGCACTCTATGTAGAAATAATCGACAAGAATCGATCGTATTACAAATGCTCGTTTTGTGGCCGAAAGTTGTCGAGGAAACAAAGACTCGAAACTCACTTGAGTTGTGTTAATGGCAAAGGTGAGAAATAACACAAGCCAATCACAGTTTTGAATGCGACTACAAATCGTCTTTTACCCTCATATTTATAAAAGAAGGATACCACATTCGGAAGTGTAAGAGATACATAGATGATCCCAGTGTACCAGTACCTAAATCTACAAAGCTTGACCGTAGAAAGCGTTCAGCAACACGTTCCAACACCGCCATCTCGATTCCTCAGTCAGTCGTTTCCACTGAACTTAAAGCAGTATTGACAACAGAGTAGAGTGCGTCTTACAAAGGAGAAACATTTGTACAAGAGACAGAAGTAGCTATATGCGATTACAGAGGTGCGTTGGAACTCTGGTCCACAAATAGTTATGCACTGCCCGAAGTATAAAACAATTTTGTTGATAGCTGACAGACAGAGAAGAACAACAAGTAAACTTAAGAGCTGTTATTATTGAAGTGTGACTAGCACTTTTCATTTTTATATAAAGAAGGACTTGTAATTTGCACCAAAAATAAAAAGATGTAATGTTTTTTGGGAGATCAGTGATTGGGACATTTAAGAAATTAAGTTATGAAAGGAAACTTAGTTGGTATTTCTCACTACTAACAAGTCTTGTTGACAAATATTTTCAGATCAGAGTTTCAAATAAAGTAAATTGAAGATGTCATATAAAAGGTGTTTTTCCTCAAAGGGAACATTGACTACCTCTGTCTTGTCTGCATGCCAAATGTTTGCAAAGTGTGTGGATGATCCACAAGTATTGGAACTCTTACAAAAATGTTTTGTAAGAATAAAAACAGCAAAACAAATTACAGCAATTAGTCATGAAAATAGAGCAAAACACTGAAAAAAGAGGAGCAACAACAATCATGAAAAAAGAAAGATTAATTAGGTGTTGAATTTGTTTGTCTAAGGCATGAAATTTCTACTAAAAGTATTGTCAACAAAAAGTCTCTGACAGAGTTGGAGGCAACTGAGCTTGACTGTTCTAAGATTTTCTAACAAAGGCAACCAGTAATGTAGGTTAGGGAAGTAAGATAACAATGTAATTATTGTTAATTATTGTGGAAGTTGGCAATTTCCATTTAACATAACTGACAGCTGGTTCATGAGAAAATCCATATTAATGTAAAGATTTACTAAAACTTAGTTTGAGTAATAAATTTCATGATCTTTGAGTTATAAACATGTACATGTATGTATATCTCTTGGTAAGTTTTGTATAGCATACCTTTTATTGAGCCAAAGTTTTAAGCCTCTGAAATTACTCTTTTTCTTAAAACCTTCACATTCAAGGTATTGAGAATTTCTTAGAATTTATGTGGACCTCAGGGTATTAAAATTGCCTCAAATTCAATTCCCAGAAATTCCCAAGAGTTCCACACTTCTTAAATTATAGGTAGTTTGTAAAGTTGAGAATTCCTAGGAATTCCTAGGGATTCCAAGTCCTCACAAAACTGGAGTCTTTCTTTCCCAGAAATTCCCAGTAATTCCAAGCTTTTTAAATCAGAGCTAATTTGCATAGTTGGGAATTTTTGAGAATTCCTAGGAATTCCTAGGAATTCCTAGGAATTCCCAGAAATTCCCAGAAATTCCCAGAAAACTGGGAATTCAGTTTGCAAGGGTCATTTGCATAATTGGGAATTTTTGAGAATTCCTAGGAATTCCTAGGAATTCCTAGGAATTCCCAGAAAACTGGGAATTCAGTTCGCAAGGGTTGTTCTCAAGGTGACTGATATTAAAAGTTTCATTAATTGCATGTATATTATTTTAAATTGAATCATTACAAATAACACCTATTTGTTGTCATTTGCAGCACTTTTGTTTGTCCAACGGAGATCATTGCCTTTAGTGACAGAATTGAAGAGTTCAGGGCAATCAACACTGAAGTTGTTGGTTGTTCAGTAGATTCAGTTTTTACCCATTTAGCTTGGTATGTTAATCCTTTACACCCTAACATCAGTATGCATATTCTCCATACTACTCTCTACACATTTCCTAGAGTTCTGACAAGGAGAATTTGTTCAACAATCAAGAGTTTCTTTAGTTGGTGATCATCTCCTTTATTCTCATGACCTTAATGTTTGATTTAGGGGTGATGTTGTTAGGAGAAATTAGATGTTGGTCACTCTCAGGGGTTTAAGGGTCAATCCTAAATTTTAACTGAATTTGTAACTTTCAAGGATTTGAGAGATTGAAAAAAACAAAGAAAGGTATTGCCATTTTATTGGAACATTTCTAGAATAGCAGAAATTAAAGTAACAAGGAAAAATTTCTATTTTTGAGAAAAATCTCCCATAAAATGCATTCCAGTTTCAAGTTACATTCATTCTATATGTTTATGTATATACATTATAGTCACACAGGAGAGAACTTTTGAGTGATTTCATGGGTAATGACAAAGATATATTGCTACAGCAGTGTTCACCCTTATTTTAAGCATGATTGGTAATTTAAGGAATTCTCAAAACAGCTAGTAGAGCAATCCTTGAACCTGTTGAATTGTTTAGAATTCCCAGAGGTACCAGAGGCAATAAATAAGTTCCTATATTCCTTTCAATTCTAGGATAAACACTCCAAGGAAAGAGGGTGGTCTGGGAAGGCTTAAATATCCTCTGTTATCTGACTTAAACCACCAAATTGCTAAAGATTATGGAGTACTGCTTGAGAATGAAGGTCACACCTTAAGGTGAGGATATCTGTGTTTTCTATTTCCTCATGTTTCTGACTTTTTGTGTCTGTAGGCCATTCTATTTAAACACGTGTTTAGTGTTTATCAGCTGTGATCCTCTTGGAATAATAAACATTATTAAACAAAGTGGAGGTGAAATAGCTGGGGATATTAACCGAGCTGCAAAGCAGCTAGGTAAATATCTACCACTTTCACCTACACTGAGGTAAATAATTATATTAGCATGTACACTGTATATACCACACAGAAATTAAAAAAATCAGTACATTTCTGTCAATATACAAAGAAATGGTTGGAAATTAAATTTTTGATGCATGATTCTGTCGCCTCGGCTGCTCGAAGGGGAAGAGTACTTGTTAATCTCTTTCAAGCCAGCCAATCAGAGCACACAAAAAGCACTATTCATCTGTGTGGTATGTACCAAAAAAACTTATTTGATGTAATGATGATAATGATAATGATGATCATTTAATAGACCATATCTACTTGAACAAAGTATTTCATTATCTGCAATCTACCTATTCTTGATTTCTAAAAGCTGAACATTTCTTTGTTAGTGCTCCTACCCTGGATCAAGATATCCAGTTTTGAGCACCTGTCTGGCATTATCTTGTTGCATTGTTGGCTGTCACACCACATAGTTAAGAAAAACGTAAGTCATATACTGAAGAGTCTCTCTTGGTCGGATGGTTTTTTCCCCTTAATATTACTACTTTTGAGTGGGAGCTGGGGGGAGGGGGGAGGGGGGAGGGGGGGGGAGATGTTCCCGTAATGGACATAACATCCATGGATTAAATACAGTCTCAGACCAGGTCTGATCAGGTTGCTATACTTTGCTTCCTTCATGCTATATAACAGGTCTGATAGTTAGGCAGGGGAGATTTGGTTAAGGTGAGAATATTCTTAATTCTATGACCACTTTTATTGCATGCCTATTGTTCTATTTCAGGGGTCTATTTATAATCGATGACAAAGGGACTCTACGACAGATCACAATGAATGATCTACCAGTATGTTGTAACTTTACTTGTATGACTGTAATTGTACCGTGAATTTCTATTGCGAGTTTTATGTAGCTGTTTGCTTCTACAGTTAATTGTTCTTGATACGCTGAGAAAATTTATCTGTCCATTCATATAATTTGATTCGAGTCAGTGGCCCTCGTCCACTGTCACTTGGTAAAAATCTCAAGCTCATTGTTTAAGTGATAAGCAGTGGGGATCCCTTTCCTTTTATTTTGTGACGTTTTTATTATTTCATTAGAAAAATAGTGATATTTCGATTTTGATTTGGACAAGGGAGGAAAAAAGCTTAGTAGATAGTATCAAGAAAAAAGGCTCCTGGTGTCCAGTCTCCTGATTTTTTTGCGGTTCGCGGTCTTTGGCTTTATAAAGTGTGAAGTACTATTTATAACTTAGCTACTCAAAGAAGTTAATCTAAACTGGTTATTTCGCAGGTGGGCCGATCAGTCGACGAGACTTTACGTTTAGTCCAGGCTTTCCAATATACTGACAAACACGGGGAAGTTTGTCCGGCCGGTTGGAAGCCTGGTAAAGAGACGATCATACCTGATCCAACAGAAAAGAAGAAATACTTTGCAAAACAAACTGAAGGAGAAGATGAGGAAGAGAAGAAATAAACTGAACAAACTTTGGAATTGGAAAAAAAAACTGAGAGTTGTCTTAATTTAGGTGGCATTGTTTTACTCTGCATCCAGAAAAGTTACCAACGATTTGTAAGAAAACCTTTGGCGAGAATTGAGAAACAAATCTAACTTAAAGATAGATCTATGTAGTAGTCTCTTTAGTTTTTTTGTAGTGACGTTAAAGGCCTGCAACTTTCTGTGCGCGTAGGATTGAGGTGGAGTAATGGTGAGGTGATTCCCTTGTTTTGTTCCTCCGATGAGTATGGCTATAGTGAATTATTAGACTTCTTGCTATTTAAAAATCACCTCACATACTCTGGTCAGTTACTCCACGAGTTCACTCTGAAACCAATTCTTTAACCCGCTCTTTTGCTATACATTTCCTACACTGCAACACGGATTTTGGCGATCATTCCCTTAATTCTCATGACCTAAATACTTGGCTCGGCTTGATACTGAAGGGAGACTTTACATGATAGTAGCTTCGAGGGGTTAAAGAGTTGAAATGTTTCCCTAAGTCTAGGTGAGCAAGTCAATAGAACAAATTGTCAGTAAACAATTTTCAGTTTGGAATCGAAAAGCATTCGCTGTTCAGGAAATGAGCCCGCGCCCCTACCCTGAAATTTCGATCAGTGTCGGAAATCTAGCCCCGCTTATTTGGTGTGAAACATGTGAACCAGTGGTGAGCAAAAATACTTGGCTGCAATTTAAAAGCACAGTCATGGTCGCTAGCGGAATGTATCCTATTTAACGGGTGGTAGGAAAAACACGGAGATTTCGTTTTAGACTTAATGACCTTTTAAGCTGACCGTTCTTTCACTCGAACCAGCTCCCCTCCTCCAAGTGAAATAGACGTGTGGTGTGGGTCTTATCCTTGTTATTTAACAGCCTGTTTAATTAATTGGGCGAAAGGAAAGATTTAGAAAGAGCGAAGGGGTGTAACAATAAGAATTTCATAGTGTTCTAGTTTTCATTCTTTCAGAAGTTCTTTTTACACTAAATTTGCAATATCAAGCAGAAGAGTGATAATCTAAAAACATCGCCTGCTTTTTCACTCAATTTTCCGAGCGAAAACTGCGTGAAATAAGCAAAAACAGTAAGAAGAACTGAAACGAAGATCTGAAATGGATTTTAATTGGATTATGTACCAAGTAAATGTCAATGGACTCCGGTTTTTCCACAGTTCATGATTTATGCCTGCTCTAGTCTTTTTGGATAGTACATTTCTTCCAAGCTGGCAAAGGCTTCAAGATTAAAAAATTAAGTTATCAATCCAGTGAGTCAAAATGTATCAAATGCATGTCCAAATGCATGTAAACAAAGCAATCATATGTACAACGTACAACAAGTTAAAAATTCAAAAGTAAGATATGTCAAACACCAAAGGTTAAACTTGGTCTTAGGTGATGCTTGGAGCCATGAAATTGAAATACACAACTCACATGGCCATAAAGTTTCGTATTTAACTTATGATTTAGAAAACATCGCTGTATAATCCTTACGAAGACCATGTGAGATTAATTAAAAGGTTTTCTCGGCATAACTTGTCTTAAACATGGCCGCAACACCACTCAATCTCCGCAAAAAATCTCCTTTTAAAACTAAATCATTTGACTTGGCAGTTTATTATTAAATGATATGGTAACAAATCGCTTATTTGATTATAGCCTCAATGCGGGTTATTTAATGATTCAACCAGTTCAATTCAACGCCGCGTAACATTAAATTTGTCACCCCGCATGCCTCTGTTGGTTTTGATTGTCATTAGTCAGTACCAAACGCCTGGGGTCTGCTCTTGTCTTCAAACAAATCCATCAGTGATGACCTACAAGAAAAGTATAAGAGCCGCAAAATTGAACATTTTTCTTGAATTCCTCGAAAAATAAATTTAAGTGCCATGCTTTATTACAAAAGAAAAACTGCGAGTCTTGGCATTAACAACAGGCAGTGCAATAAGTCAACGAGAAACGTATTTTTTCTGTTTTGTGTTATCCTTATGTACCCTCTACCTCGGCTGCAGGAACGCAATGAAGATAAAAGACATGAAATTGAGTTTGACCTCAAGGAACAAAAAGGTGATAATTAACATCTCACCTTTCGTTGATTGAGCAAAATTAAAGGCATACTTACGATGGATACCTTTTAATTTCCGTTAATTCCAGTTTCAGGTCGTCCCCAATGAGTACAAATGGCGCCCAGTAATACCCTTTGCTGAACGTTTCAGACTCTCTCATGCACTTCATGGCTTGATTGACAGCTTCACTAGTACCCTTGCCTTCTTCCAGCGCTCCGTAGAAATGTTTCATGAACTCCTGAGTACCATCGTCATCAATGGCCCACAGGGATACCAGAACCGATCGAGCACCGGCACCTAAGAACGCTCGCGCAATGCCAACCACACCTTCGGCCATAACCTCACCGCAAGCGCTGTGACAGCAACTTAGCACAACCAGTTTCGCTCGCAGCCCGGCTCGTAACACGTCTCTCATTGTCAGTAGATAGTCTTCCTCTTCAGCTTGACAGGTTGTCCTACTTGTGTTTGGTGCCAAGAGAATCTCTCCTGTTTCTTTTTTACCATGCGCTGCAATGTGAACCAACGCAACTGAGGAAATTCGTCTAAATACCTCTTCCTTTGTCGCCTCCCCTCCAACGAGAGGAGCAATACCGAGGATTCCTCCAATCATCTTCACCTCTTTCCTTGCACCCGGCAGCTGATTCAACAAATCACCCTGATAAAGGACTTGCTTGTAACATGGATCACCCACGAGCAGTGCACCGGTTTTATTGTGCAATTCTGTCGGGCAGTCTGAGATTGATTTTAAAATGGTTAGGGATGGAATTACTCGAATCCTGAAAGATTCGCACAGATACCTTGAATTCGAATCCACCAATGCTGCATAGGGCACCAAGCAAAGTGGACCCTCAGGAACAAATACAAGCTCATCTCCATCAATCAGATCTGCGATAGGAGCAACTATGATATCATAAAGCTTCCGCAGGGCATTTGTCGTCGCGTTTCGCGGAGAACCATCGCTCGTTCCTTTTTCATCTCGGCCCACTTGAGTTGAACTTTTTTCCCATTCAACAGCAGCCCTTGCACTAACTTGCAAGGAAGCAGCCTTATTCAAAGAGGTAATGTAAACTTCTAATTCACGTTGGTAAA
The DNA here is from genome assembly GCF_036669915.1 of Pocillopora verrucosa. Classification (NCBI taxonomy): domain Eukaryota; kingdom Metazoa; phylum Cnidaria; class Anthozoa; order Scleractinia; family Pocilloporidae; genus Pocillopora; species Pocillopora verrucosa. The sequence goes on along the minus strand of NC_089325.1, from coordinate 21,777,755 downwards.
GAAAGTTGTTCACATGCTTTATTCTCGATTGAACGACTTCCCCGTTCCGAATAGTCCACAAAGCAATGTAAGGTCCAGTAATTGCTAGGAAAACTACATCTGATGAAACGTTTCTTAATGAAAGACAATCAGAGCATTTCCTAGAGTTCGACCACGTGAGGGTTTGTCGAAAGCTATACTTTAAATCCACGATATCTCTTAGAGCTTGTGCACGTCCCTCCTCGGCAGCGAGAAGAGCTTTAACGTGTTCACCCTTGAGTAAAAGTACGCGCCAAACACCATTGTATGCTGTTTTGTGAACATTTCGATACGAAATCTTCCAGTTATGGTGCAACAGAAAACTAGCCCGAACGTTATTGAAAATCTCTCTACTAGAAATATAATAGTCGAGGGCGGTTTGGAGACATTCAAGCCTTTCAAAATTTGTAGCAAGACTACAAAGAGCCTGGGCAATCCCATCCTTGTCTCCCACTTCTTTGGCAATTTCTAGATCTTGTTTATAGTAGTCGATGGCTGTTTTGAACTGTCCTAGACCATGATAATCACTGCCAAGGTTGCCATAACTCCTTCCTTCTCCAGCCTTGTCTCCCACTTCTTTGGCAATTTCTAGATGTTGTTTATGGTAGTCGATGGCTGTTTTGAACTGTCCTAAACTACCATAAGCACTGCCAAGGTTGCCATAACTCCCTCCTTCTCCAGCCTTGTCTCCCACTTCTTTGGCAATTTCTAGATGTTGTTTATGGTAGTCGATGGCTGTTTTGAACTGTCCTAAACTACCATAAGCACTGCCAAGGTTGCCATAACTCCTTCCTTCTCCAGCCTTGTCTCCCACTTCTTTGGCAATTTCTAGATGTTGTTTATGGTAGTCGATGGCTGTTTTGAACTGTCCTAGACCAAGATAAGCATTGCCAAGGTTGCCATAACTCCTTCCTTCTCCAGTCTTGTCTCCCACTTCTTTGGCAATTTCTAGATGTTGTTTATGGTAGTCGATGGCTGTTTTGAACTGTCCTAGACAATGATAATCACTGCCAAGGTTGCCATAACTCGTTCCTTCTCCAGCCTTGTCTCCCACTTCTTTGGCAATTTCTAGATCTTGTTTATGGTAGTCGATGGCTGTTTTGAACTGTCCTAGACCATGATAATCACTGCCAAGGTTGCCATAACTCGTTCCTTCTCCAGCCTTGTCTCCCACTTCTTTGGCAATTTCTAGATGTTGTTTATGGTAGTCGATGGCTGTTTTGAACTGTCCTAGACCAAGATAAGCATTGCCAAGGTTGCCATAACTCCTTCCTTCTCCAGCCTTGTCTCCCACTTCTTTGGCAATTTCTAGATGTTGTTTATGGTAGTCGATGGCTGTTTTGAACTGTCCTAGACAATGATAATCACTGCCAAGGTTGCCATAACTCGTTCCTTCTCCAGCCTTGTCTCCCACTTCTTTGGCAATTTCTAGATCTTGTTTATGGTAGTCGATGGCTGTTTTGAACTGTCCTAGACCATGATAATCACTGCCAAGGTTGCCATAACTCGTTCCTTCTCCAGCCTTGTCTCCCACTTCTTTGGCAATTTCTAGATGTTGTTTATGGTAGTCGATGGCTGTTTTGAACTGTCCTAGACCAAGATAAGCATTGCCAAGGTTGCCATAACTCCTTCCTTCTCCAGCCTTGTCTCCCACTTCTTTGGCAATTTCTAGATCTTGTTTATGGTAGTCGATGGCTGTTTTGAACTGTCCTAAACTACCATAAGCATTGCCAAGGTTGCCATAACTCCTTCCTTCTCCAGCCTTGTCTCCCACTTCTTTGGCAATTTCTAGATCTTGTTTATGGTAGTCGATGGCTGTTTTGAACTGTCCTAAACTACCATAAGCACTGCCAAGGTTGCCATAACTCCTTCCTTCTCCAGCCTTGTCTCCCACTTCTTTGGCAATTTCTAGATCTTGTTTATGGTAGTCGATGGCTGTTTTGAACTGTCCTAGACCATGATAATCACTGCCAAGGTTGCCATAACTCCTTCCTTCTCCAGCCTTGTCTCCCACTTCTTTGGCAATTTCTAGATCTTGTTTATGGTAGTCGATGGCTGTTTTGAACTGTCCTAAACTACCATAAGCACTGCCAAGGTTGCCATAACTCCTTCCTTCTCCAGCCTTGTCTCCCACTTCTTTGGCAATTTCTAGATGTTGTTTATGGTAGTCGATGGCTGTTTTGAACTGTCCTAGACCATGATAATCACTGCCAAGGTTGCCATAACTCCTTCCTTCTCCAGCCTTGTCTCCCACTTCTTTGGCAATTTCTAGATCTTGTTTATGGTAGTAGATGGCTGTTTTGAACTGTCCTAGACCATGATAATCACTGCCAAGGTTGCCATAACTCCTTCCTTCTCCAGCCTTGTCTCCCACTTCTTTGGCAATTTCTAGATCTTGTTTATGGTAGTAGATGGCTGTTTTGAACTGTCCTAAACTACCATAAGCACTGCCATAACTCCTTCCTTCTCCAGTCTTGTCTCCCAGATCTTTGGCAATTTCTACTTCCTGGTTTGATGTAATAAAATAAGTTTTTTTTTCATCGTGGTGTAAGATAAAAGATGAAATTAATTCCTTTGTTTCACGATAGTGTCACTTTGGATGTTGATCGGGACGATTCCACTGCAATGCTGCTAGTCTTCATTGCTCTGACGCTCTGAACGTATGCCTTTTAACTCTGTACGCTGGCCAACTTACTCGTTAGGCCATTTGTAGCACGTTAGTGGGCTGCTATTGGTGCATTTCGATCCTCATTAGTATTCCGGTTGTTAGATGGTGTTCCCTCATAGGTCCTCTTTGATCGGCTATTGTGTTGTTTGATCGTGAGTATCCAAGCTTCGTGAATTTCGATTCCACTATCTCCACTGATGTTGTTGAGATGAAGTCTTATATGGATAGCCTCTTTAACCCTACGTGTGCACCAGGGGGGGATTCACCCACCAACCTCAGTCAGTGAAGCGTGGTATTGTTAATTGTCTATTCGACGATCAGACACCACAACAGCCGATTAATGAGGACCTATGGGGGAACACCATTTAACAACCGGAATAATAATGAGGATCGAAATGCACCAATAGCAACGAAGCAACGCGCTACAAATTGCGACACGTAAACAAGCGACCTCACTGCCCAATGAAGACTAGCAGTATTGCAGTACAAATGTCGCGATCAAACAAACGAATAAAGTTCATCTCCATTCCTGGTTTGAGTTTCCCTTATGGTTTGGAAATATGTCGCTAAGTTTTATTACGCACTTATTTAGACCCTAAGTTTTAGGTTCGAACGAGGTCTTTAAAAAAGGCCAGAGATATGTATTTTCCCTATTAGACCTCTGTAATTGGGCCATGAGAACCACTCGCACAGAATTCCTCTGAATTCCTTCCTGGATGTGGATTTTCAACGAGGTTCTTAAGTTTGTGAAAGTGACTAGACTCCAAAGAAAATACAGAGACAGAGAGCTAGCCTTTTGTTCTAGCCATAAGAATTTTTCGATTTATAATCTTTAGAACGTACGTATATTTTAGAAGACTTCAGGATTTTGCTAACCCCGTTTTGATGATTTTATTTGAGTGAGTACTGGAAAAATATTGGCCCCTGCGGTCGTAACGATTAAGCAATAGAATTTCGTGATTTTCGTTACTGGCCCCTCGACCAAGACCTGTGAACTCGAGATGCACGTTTTAACCTCTTTATAGTTTCTGGTTGCCTAATCAGTTCTATTTAAAAAAAAAATTCAGGTAATGGTTGTCAGATTTACCTTTACTTGCTGTGGCTTTATCTCGCCGGATGCGATTGTCTCTCTACCACACTTGTTTAATAGATGACGCAACCTTTTACTATTATCGTCCATCTTCAATGCGTTAAGTCAAATGACACTGCTGAGAGGAAAGGTGGAATGCTTAGGGAGGGTGTTTCATCCAGTTTTTAGGAGAAAGTCTCTTAGACACTGCAAGACTTCTACCTGCAGAGTGCCTTTTCGGCTTTTGAGAACTCGACGAAAGCACCTTTCTTACAGAATTGTCAATCTTGATAACTTTGCTTTGCAGTTCACACAGTAATTCGATTAAGTCGCACACTTGTCAGATTTTTTAATTTTTCAGCCTTTTTACTCTTTACGGTGGCCAATTTACGTTTCCAACTCAGTTGTTAACACTAAATTACCTGCTATACTCTCCCACCGACACAGCACCACAGTTTCTTTGGAAACTTACCCCCTTTTTTCATTTCTAATTGTTCGCCTTGCCTAAAATATTGGTCCCTTACTTGTTACTCCATGCTCTTTTACATTAATTTTAACGAAGTGAAACCGTATCCATTCACTTCAAGAAAAAAAAACAACGTTCGTAAAAGAGCAGCGTTCCAAAGACTACTGAGTAAAAAAAATGTAATCTACAAGGTTGAATAATTAAGGATTATGTTATGTTTCGGTGGGACACAAGGAAAAGGGCAATCATGACTGACAAGAAGTTTCAAAGTCTTTTCAATTTAAGAGCAATTAAGGGACCACCAATAACGAGCTCTGAAGGAAATCGAGTGGATTATGGCTTTTATCGTCACACAGACTAAGAAAGACGATTAGATACAACCGTAATAGCCAGACAAAAAGGAAATAAATGTTGATGAAGGTTGGACCAAGCCGTTTAAGAAAGGAAGGAAAACAGCTGAGGAGGCTTTGGTTTTCGATAACATTCCTGAACAAATCATAAGATATTGCGATAAAACTGTGAAAACGCAAGAATCATGATGACAAGGAGATTAAAAGATCCTAATTACTACAACGACCCAGTGTAACGCGTGTGCACGATCCAAAGGGAACCTTTTGATGTAGACGGGATAAGAGACCAGGAACGACAGAAGATCAAGAACTTAACGAGGTGTATAGCCACGAAGAGAAGATCTACAGTGTCGAAATTTGCACAAGGAGAAAAAGATTGCCTTTAATGGACCAGAGAGAGAGAGATCGAACAAAGCGTTCAAGTCGTGACTCTGCGTAAACACATTTTTCCTTCAAGCTCACTTGGTTTTTCACTGAGTGTGATGACCTTTTGAAACAGTTGGATTTATACATTTCATTTGTAATTGATATCATTATTTATTCAGCAGCATCGTTTTTATCTCAAAATGGGGGAGGATACAGTGACTGGATAGTTAACTTGCTCGCTGTCCCTTTCCGAGACCTGGTGCCGAGTTAAGAGGGCAGATAAGATGATATTGGAAACGCCCCCGAAATAGCTATGTTCTCGAGGAACTAAAAGATTTCAAAACAATGAAAGTAAGCAAGATGCAATTTAATACAACGCATTACAATTACTGGTCACCAGAGGGAGAGGCTTGATTCCGTTAGGAGAGAGAGAGAGAAGGGGAAGGACAGATAATAATGATAATAATGAGCTCGAAACGCTGACTGCCTCTTCCTCGTGTACATTTGTAAAATACTGGGGAATTTGAAACGTCCGCTCGCAGCCTGTCAATTTGTTTGAATAACAAGTTCGGATCATTAACGTGTGAAAAACTGGACAAACATGAATCTTAGCGAGGCTGCTGATAAGATAGAATTTTCTTTCGCATGTCAGATTCTCAACGACAACAAGCAGTGCCTTTCGTCGCGTTGCCTTTTGGAAAAGACATTAACAGCTGTCAGTGTTTGGCATCATAAATAGCTGCATCGTACGATCATATCCATTCTACAGTAATATATAATCTTGGGAAAGTCTTTTACTATTTGTCGTTAGTTATTTCGGGTTATATCGTTTGCGTTGTTAGCAGGAAATGGTGTAAGAACTGGTTTTAATGGCATTAACATAAATCATACTCATATTTCACCGAGAAAAGTGACTGAAACTGACAGCTAGAGACCACCGAAAATTCAGCTTTTAAATCAAAATTGAAAAATTTGAAAATCATTGGACGTCTTAAATTTGCACTAGATTTTCTTGAGTTAAGCTTAAAGTGGTAATCACTGGAGTTTTTTTACGTCTTAGAAACGAATGTATTTTTCAAAGGATACGGCCAATCCTTTATGACACCAGATCTTTGCTTCATCATACAACTTAAGCTGCACACAAGCTTCAGCTCCTATAAAAAAAAGGATTAGTGATAAATAGCTAAGTGCCTTCTTTGAGAAGCCAAAATATTGGCATTTTCAATTCACAAATGAAGATTTATGGTGCGTGACCGCGTAGATTTGATCCAGAAACATCTACTTCAACGTACGTAGCCAGGGAGCTATCGCCACTGAATGGCGACTAAAATTAAACTCACCTTTCTCCAAGGCTTTGATGAAAGTTGGCTCCAATTGTACAGCAACTGTGGCATCATCTAGGCTGTTTTCAAAGTTTTCTAAAGGAGGGATTTAGAGCTAACCGGTCATTTGCGTTCGATAGAATTGCAAAAAGAGTAACCGACTCCCTTTCAACAGGACTCTTTACAACTAATTCGAGGTTTTCTTTCACCTTGGAAAGACTTGGGCCCCCTCGTATAACCTTCGATAACGCGGTTGGGGGAGGAGGGAGGGTTTGGTGGAGAGAATACATATGGGAAGTGCAGGTGATAACGGGATTGGTTTATTTATTTTCCCCTTTTTTACCATTAGGACCTAAAACTTGAACTTGAACGCTCGAAGTTAAATTAAAGATGGTCGTGAGTGATATAAAGCTCTTCTCGGGGATTTCGGTTCATTATAGGTCACAAGATTTGGAGTCTTTATCTTAAGTAGCCGTTATATTACTGGATGTCCTTTAACTCATTTGGAGTGATAGATAAACGACCAGAAAAATTAGCATAATTAGCATGACTCTTTGAAGAAGAACTTTTAAGTAAACTATAAATAATTGAACGTTGAAATTCCATACCTAAACGGAAATGAGCTGCTGCCCTGTTATTGTAGAGTCTGGCTGTCAGCCGATTATCTTTGCAGTTTAGTTGAAGTCCTTCAGTGTACAGTTGTAGCGCTCTATGAAAATCTCCTTGTCTGTATTCTTTGTTACCTTGCTGAAAACAATCCCTTGCTCTCACTAAAAATACAGGAAACACCGGAATATTACTCGTTATGACTAATTACTTACAATACCCGAACGATTAAAATTAATTGCAGGCGGTTTTTAGGCCGCTTGTCAACCAACGTAATGACATTATTGCTTATACAATTCATTCTTAAACCGATATTTTTCTGTCAACCGAAGTGATTTGAGAGAGAGAAAAGAGAGGATTAATAAGTTATTTATCGGCTTGAGGTAGTGACCGACGTCTTTGCTTCAAATACTGCCCAGCTGGCAAAACGAGATATATTTATAAAAAATGGCAAGGAAAGTAGGAATGTACTCGGCGACTCGCGAAAGCGTAACCGTTGCCCCTGGGCAGAGCTAGGAAAATACTGACCGGGTAAAAAACCAATCAGATTGCAAGATTCGTTACCATGCCCTCTTTTGCCATTCTTGCAGATGCTGTTCATAGCGTTCCATCACATGAGTATTTCAAGACGCGAGCGTCACTTTTTCAATAGATCTTTTTTTTTTAAGAAAGGCTAGTGCGACTATGTTTTCTCGCGCAGTAGAATGGTGATCAAAGTTACTCTCGGAAAAAGATTCACTTTCCTTTCAACAACTTCGTTCTATTAGACGGGAGATGGACAATTTACACCAAATCAGTTCAAACTCTTGATTCATCTTCAGCAACGTTCCGACAGAGAAATTTTCAACTGAATGTAGAGAATAACCTTGGATTGCTTTGATTTTCCTTTCGCTTAAGGATTGCTCAAAAACTCGCGCTTCTCACGCAGTCAGTCAGATTTCACACTAGAACTAGGTAATGTAGTATTATCAACTGAGTTGATAACGTAAATTGGCCACCATAGAGAGTTCAAAGCTGACTTTTGGAGCGTTAGCCTTTGTCATTCTCTTTGACGAACTGGGCTAACGCTCGAAACGTCAGCTTTGAAACTTTTTGCGGTAGCAAATTTTACATTATCAACTCAGTTGATAAAACCAAATATTATATTGTTATATTCCCTCACCGACGCAGCACCACAGTTTCTTTAGAAACTTACCCTCCATAAAAAATATAACAAGTTGAATTGCGGCTGGGTCGCTCTTGTTTTCCTGCGCATCAGGTATGCGCAGTTTCCTTGTTTCCACTTAAATTTCTCATCGGCTCCTTGTAGTAATTCCTTTTCGTGACTTGCTGCTTTAGTTTCGCTTTTACGACACTCAATCGTAAAGCGTTCTACTAGCTACGGTTGAATTGTTCCGAGTGTAAGAAGGACAGTAGATGACTACAGATTGTCTTATCTTACGTCTTGTGGAACACGTTAGTCTTCTCACTTACCTACTAAGGGGTCGTCGTCTAGATCCATATCTTTATCATCTGAAGTTTTGTTCTCTGAAATTATAACGAAGATATGTAAGATATCTTTTGCGCGTGTCACAACTGAACCAATTTTCCATTTTAGTGACCCATGATGAAGTGGAATATCTGTTTTGGCATCCCAATGGACAACCGTACCGATTTCTAATCTGTTAGAATCACCCTCTTTGTCATGGAAAAAGGCTTTATGAAATTGAACGCGCGAAGAAATTTTTCGACGTTTTGCTTAACTAAAATTTCGTCAATGGTTTTAAAAATGGTAATAAAATTTAAGCCCTTAGTGTGGACGGATTTCTAGCCCTAAGTCGGAAAGTGGAAGATTTTCTGGATTGGTAACAACAGTTTTGAGGCTTTCAAGTGATGAGTGAGGACCGATAAGTTGGTCAAGTTTTTGGGCTTTAATTTGGTGCAAGTGTTTAAAAACGCTAAATTTGGTGACGATATTGATTGGAATGAGAGAAAGAAGATGCATAAGGATTAGAGCGAAAACCCTTAGGGTTGGATGAAAAAGGTCTTAGTATGTTTAATGATATAATTTACCCTGTTTGTTGACAAACTCTTCCAATGCAAGTTCTTGTGTTATGGCACATACAAAAAAGCTGAGCAACGATCGATTCTCACCTGATGAGTTGTTGAAAGGAAAGTCCTCGTTTCCTTCAGCTGCCTCAACTTGTGTCTCTTTGATAACTAAAATGAAACGGGTGATGATAATAATATAATGACTTGTGACCTGTAATTAAGGGGGTAGGTTTCTAAAGGAACTGTACTGCCGCGTCGGTGGGAGAGTATAACAGGGTAATTTCACCGTTTCAAGCATTTCAAAGCCGACGTTTCGAGTGTTAGCCCTTCGTCAGAGTGACCGTGACCCGTCGTGGTTTTTTGTGTTCCACTCACTCTTTTGATTTTTACTCTTCTGTTGGGAAGAATCTGCCTCAAGTAGGTAATCCAGCTCCCGAAAGTCCGTCGTATAACTTAATTCATGCTATGGGTTAAACATCTTGCAAAGTCCCAATCAATATTGTGGTTTTTTAGACGACGATGTTCAGAAATGTGATTGTTGACATCATCATTTCTCACGGCCGATCTTTCAAACTACTCCATGTTCGTTTTGTTAGTATATAAATGTTCTCTTGAGTTTTTACGAGTTTTGCCTTCGTCTCGGTGCCAAAAATCTTAGTTAAGAACGCCTACCAGTCTTGTGCAGAAAAAAAGATCTGTGTAAATTTTACTTAACACGGCTCAGCATCTTCGAGACTTAAATAATTTCAACTAGTTTCCTGACTTACCAACTGAAGAGGCATTGTTGGAATCCAGTGCCTCATAACCAGAGGTAGCCTCAGTGTTGTCTGTTTAAGAAATGACAGGGAAAAAAATTCTCACTTTCAAGTTTTGTCACGTATTTGTGTCTTCTATAATTTCCTCGTATGCTCCATATTTTTATATCGTGATTACGGATAAAAAGCCAGTCCATCATTCGTAGGTACAGTTCTTTCTCTAAACTTGTGATAGTGCGATTGATAACCAAGTTTATTTGGTTTGCTCATCATAGTTTACAAATCTCGGTTCGGGTTGTTGTGTCACTGATCGTTACTATCATAGAAAAAATCTGATAAAGCCTCATTTTTTCCCTCACCTGGGGAACCGTTGTCAGCAGCAGCCACGTTTTCATCAGCTGCCATGTTGTCCTCTTTTCCAACTGAAATATCAATACATATTAATAATTAAAACACTCACGATCTATGACGACTTCTGTTTTTTCAACCTCTAATACATATACATATACCAAGTTTCAGATTTCGATTTAATTTCGGACTTACGCTTACATTTATTAGTTTTACATTGATCTCTTGTACCTTTTGGTTTGCTCCCATCGTCATCTGATTCCTTCTTGGATGTAAAATGATCTTGAAATAGCGAAGAACACAAATTTATTTGAACGAAGAACACTTTCAGAGTTCAGTTTGTTGGACGGTGTGTTTGATTTTATCGCGCGTGTTGTATTCAGTGGTTAAAAACTTAAATTACCTCTATCTTTTTTCTGTTTATTTCTCTCACCTGAAGAAAGTTTATCATCCAAATCCAGTTTTTCTTGGATTGCTTTAACTTTATCTTCGGAAGAACCTTAAAAAATAGAAAATAATTAAACACATTAGGTTGTGCTTTGGAAACGGTTTGAAAACAATGAAGGATAATAAATTTTTAGAAAGCAACCACCAAATACGTTTACAAATACAATACATCAAGAAAAATGAATGTAGCCTTTTTCGGCCCAAGGTTTTCCTATTGTTGCTTTTTATTGCTGTTAAGCATTAAAATAGATGCTGTTGACTTTCTATTTAAAGCAACCAAGACGCTCAATAAATCAGCCATTATAACAATAAACGCACACCAAGAGACGGTATAATCCTGTACCTTTTGAACTGCCGATCTCTAAATCCTTTGATATTCCACAGGATAAAACTTGACTTTTCTCCTGGTCTAAAAGTATAAACAACAGATTGCTTAAATGATGATCATCACCGTTATCATTGTTGCTATTCATCAGTTGTGCTATCATTATCATCATTACTATTATCAGAATTGTTATTGAAAATTTTGACAAGATAATAAAAGTCATAGAATAATAAATGTCACAAAAGGAAACCATTTACGGCCAATTGGAATTTTCATGATGGCTTAGTTGACCACTTTCCTGTTAGACTATCGAAATAGATAAGTATCTGTCCATTGAAAGAGAAAAAAATTCTGTTGCGAATTGTGGTAAAAAGGTCGGCGCTAAACACATTTCACCAGTTTTTTTCTTTTGTTTGCTAATGATTTGTCTACAAAGACCTGGTTTTCTTCTGCTCCTAACTTAACTTGCGCCTCTTCAGTCAAAGCAAACTACAATTAGTTTTATTAGTATTCCAATAACAACATTCAGCACTTTTTTTTTAAATATTTTTGATCCTCCTGTCTATTTGAGGGTTTTTCAGTATTTCAATTTCAAAGACCAAAATAAATTTAGAAACTAAAACAAGAAAAAAAAAATGCGTGAGCAAATATTTTAAATAATAACTGCTATTATGAGTCTGCGAAATCATTCTTCTCTTATGCCGTCAGAAAATCGTTGGAAGTACAGTTCGTGCTCTTATAGTGACACAACACGTGGACTCAACGCTGTGCACGTGGTTCGTCATTCCCTGATTTTCAGTACTTTGGTAGTTGACATCACCATTGATCGTTGCTCTTTAGTCTTAAGTCTGTCATGTTTTAGCGCCTTTTCCTATCTTCTTGTAATTATGATGTTGGGAATCGGCGCACTTGATCTAATAAACTGCACCTTGTCTGTTGTTTGAATCTTCGTTGTCGTTAATGTTCATTAATAAAGGAAGTTCTTTTTGTTTTCGTTTTATAAACCTCGACTTCGTCTCGGTAACGCAATATTCAGAAACTCCTTGGTCAAAATCCAGTCTGCCCAGTCACTCCACATACGTGGTGAAATACGCGCGCAAGTGATTTTCTGACAATAACCTTTGTATATTAAATTCCACTTAACTCGGTCTTTAAAGGACTTTGATTTCTCTGTGCTTCCTAACTTACCTACTAAAGGAGCATCCTTCATATCCACTTTTTTCTCAACAGAAGTAGCTTCACTCTTGTCTGTCAATGAAATTACAACGAAATGGGTTTCACTCTTTTTTGTGTTGTCAAAGAGGCAACTCATAGACTAAACGTGTGATAATGCGATTGATAACTGGTCTGTTAGACTGTCGAGATACCAAGAATTTTTGCTTTGCTCATCATAGTTAACAAAATAATAAAGGGCGTACGTTTCTAGAGAAACTATTGTGATGCATTGGTAGGAGAGTATAACAGGGTCATTAACTGAGTTGATAACGTAAATTAACAACCGTAAAGAGTTTTAAAGCTGACGTTTAGAGCGTTAGCCCTTAGTCAGAGCGAATGGCTCTGATTCACTATCAATTCAGTTGATAGTTGACAAAATTTCAGCACTAGTTGTCTTGTTATTGTTAATTCTAAAAGGAAACCTAAAGATGCTTGTTTCCTTTTCTCACCTGACAAACCGTTATCAGCAAAGTCCAGGCTTCCGATAGCTGCTGTTGAGGAGGCCTGTTGACCAACTAAAATACCAGTACATTTAAATAGTAATAATACGCGTGATTTTTTACAACTTTTGTTTTCTTCATCTCCTAATATATGCAAGGTTTTTCCCCTAGGTGTAAAAATATCTAAGACCCAAATCAGTTTGGAAAGTGAAAAATGTAAAACAGATGGTTATCGTGCCGATCAAGGCTGTAAAATAATTTCTTCTTTAGTTCTACCCTAAATATTGACCCTCAAAAACTGATCAGTCCCTCTTCAATCTTCGAAAGGCTGACTTGTTTTGCAACGTGTTTCCCAGTGTTTAATTGACGCTTAAGCTAACACACATTCTACGTTTGCTCTAATCACTTGTACCTGTTGATTTGCCATCGTCGTCATCTGACTCCTTCTTGAATCCAAATTGACCTTGGAATGGTAAAAAAGAATATTTTACTTTGAGCAAAGAGAACTTATAGCCGTAATGATTCAGTTGTTTGTGTTTCAATTATTTTCATAGGTCTTTTTTCACTCACAAACTTGAGAAGTGCAATTAATTTACTGTTTTATCTCTCTCACCTGATAAAAGCTCATCCTCCAAATTCACCTTTTCTTGGTTTGCTGAATCTTTCCCTTCCGAGGTAGCTAAAAATTAGAAAAGAATCAAACATATTGGGCTGTGCTTTGGACTTTTCCATTAAACAATGAAGAATAATACATTTTTAGAAATTAACCTCCCTATTTTGTATAAAACGTTAAATATGATACATCAAGAAAAATACTTGCACCCTTTTCACCCCTGTTTGTCCATGATTGTTGTTTTTTATTGCTGCTCAGGCATTAGATCATTGAATTAGATGTGGCTGCCTGTTAATTCATTTCAAACCAAAATTTAAATAATAATCCAGATTTATGATTACAATATACTTCCATACTATTTACAGTTTTATTCTGTACTTGGGGAACTGCTGATCTCTAAATCTTTTCATTTTTCCAAATGATGAAACTTGAATTTTCCTCAGGTTGAAAATTAAAAAAAAAAGGGAGTTTGAATGATCGTCATCACTGTCTTCACGGTCATCAACATCATCATATTATGGCTACTCTTTACCCTCCTGAGTCATGTAACAATTAAATCGTATGGAGTCCACTAGAGATATTTTCCTGGTATGAATATGTTTCATTTTAACCCAAGTCAGTCCTTCTTACCTGCTACGGACAAAGAAGCATTAAAATCCACTCCGTTATCGCTTGAGGAACCTTCACTTTTGTCTGCCGCTGAAATTTTGACCAAAAGTTGTAACTAATATAAATTGAGTTAAATGCGTTCCTGGTTAAGTTTATTTTAATGTATCTGCAAGGTCTGTTGTCTGTTTAAGTTTAGCTCAGGTTAGTAAAATATAAGTTTACGTTTAGGCGGGGGCACATAGAGGAAGGAGTGTTAATAGTTAAGTTGAGTATAAATTTACGTCTAGTTTGTCACAACACATCAAATAAAAAGATATCTGGCGTATGATCAAGTACCCATATCAGACATGGAACCCATTGAAGTGGTATCCTATAGGCGGGGAAATAACAAACAAGTGAGGAGTGCCGCGAGTATTTAGACCTGCTGGACCAGGAAAAATTTCAGAATGATAAGTTAATTAACAACATATTAATAATTTCTGTCCATCATCGGCGCAGACTCTGCACATGTGAACAACTTCTGAAAAGCATTTAACTGTTTTTCTCACCTAATGAACTGTTGTCAGTCAAGTCCTGGTTTCCTTCGGCTGCTTTAACTTGCGCCTCTTTGGTAACTCAAAAAAACAAAGAATATCATTAGTCATAAAAACTGGAATATTTGAAAAGCTTTTCTATTAATTTCCACCATCCTCTGATATTTTTATTGGGGTTTTTCCCTTAGCATCGCAATATGAAAGACTAAAATAACTTTAGGAACTGAAAAATATAAATTTCTCTGTTATTGTGTAGCTTACGGCTCTGAAAGAATCTCTTGGTTATATCTGTCTTAATATCAACCCACAGAAAAGTACTCATTCTGTTAGTTTTCAATCTTTAAAACGCTCAATTGTCTTGAAACGTTTCATTTGAAGTAACTAAAACTGTCCTTTTGGTAAAAAGTTTCCTTAAATGAATTTCTACGCCACTTGTCTCTCAACGGCTTCTTAGCCGCGTAAACATTCAAGATCAAGTAACAAGGTGCGAGGAAAACAATGAAATTGTTTAACGTTACAAATACTTGTAAACAATAGAGATTACTTTGAAATTACGGAAACTGTGTCAATCAATTTTATGGTTCTTTAGCGGACGATGTTCAGAAATGTGATTGTTGACATCACCATTTCTCACGGCCGATCTTTTAAACTGCTCCTTGTTAGTTCTGTTCGTAATTAAATGTTCTCTTGAGTTTTTATGGGTTTTGCCCTCGTCTCGGTGCCGAAAATCTTGGATAAGAACGCCTGCCAGTCTTTTGCAGAAAAAAGATCTGCGCATATTCTACTCAAAACGGTGCAGCCTCTTTTAGACTCAGTAGCCCTAATTTTGTCTGTTAAAGAAATGACAGGGAAAAAATTCACACTTTTGAGTTTTGTCACGTATTTGTGTCTTCTATAATTTCCTCGTATGCTCCATATTTTTATATCGTGATAGATAATAAGCCAGTCCATCATTCGCAGGTACAATTCTTGCTCTAAACTTGTGATAGTGCGACTGATAGCTGGGCGATTGATAACCAAGATTATTTGGTTTGCTCATCATAGTTTACAAATCTCGGTTCTAGATGTTGTATCATATCGTTACAATCATAACGGTGTGCACGTGCTTCTCTTATGCCGTCAGAAAATCACTGCAAGTACAGTTCGTGCTCTTATAGTGAAACAACACGTGGACTCTTAGTCAAAGCTGTGCACGTGGTTCGCCATTCGCTGATTTTCATTAGTTTGATAGTTGACATCACCATTGATCGTTGCTCTTTCGTCTTAAGTAATTTTATTCGCGCCCTTTCCTATCTCCCTGTCTCTGAAGTTGGGAATCAGTTCATCTAATTAACTGCACCTTGTCTGTTGTTTGAGTCTTCCTTATCTTTAATGTTAATTAGTAACAGAAGTTCCTTTTGTCATCGTTTCATAAACCTCGACTTCGTAACGCAATATTCAAAAACTTCTTGGTCAAAATCCAGTCCGCTCAGTCACACCACATACTTGGTGAAATACACGTTCATGTGATTTTCAGAAAGTAATCTATGTATATTAAATTCCACCTAACTCAGTCTTTTAAGGACTTTCATTTCTCTGTGCTTTTTAACTTACCTACTAAAGGAGCATCCTTCATATCCACTTTTTTCTCAACAGAAGTAGCTTCACTCTTGTCTGTCAATGAAATTACAACGAAATGGTTTTCACTCTTTTTTCTGTCATCACCCAGTTGATAGTCGAAAAAATTTCAGTACTAGTTGTCTTGTTATTATTAACTATAACTAAATATGCTTGTTTCTTTTTTCTCACCTGATAAACTGTTATCAGCAAAGTCCAGGCTTCCAACAGCTGCTGTTGAGGAGGCCTGTTGACCAACTAAAATACCAATACATGTAAATAGTAGTAATACTCGTGATTTTTCACAACTTTTGTTTTCTTCATCTCCAAATATATGCAAGGTTTTTCCCCCAGATGTAAAAATATCTATGATGGAAATCGGTTTGGAAAGTGAAAAATGTAAAACGCATGGTTATCGTGCCGATTTAAGCTGTAAATAATTTCTTCTTTATTTCTATCCTAAATATTAACCACCCAAAAAAGGCATCAGTCCCTCCTCAATCTTCAAACAGCCCTCTTGATTTGCAATGTGTTTCTCGGTGTTTAATTGACGCTTAACTTTTAACACGCACTCTGTGTTTGCTGTAATCACTTGTACCTGTTGATTTGCCATCATCGTCGTCTGACTCCTTCTTGAATCCAGATAGACCTTGGAATGGTAAAAAAGAATATTTTACTTTGAGGAAGGACAATTTTTAGCCGTAATGATTCAGTTGTTTGTGTTTAACTTACTTTCATATGTCTTTTTTCACTCACAAACTTGAAAAGTGCAATTCATTTACTGTTTTATCTCTCTCACCTGATAAAAGCTCATCCTCCAAATTCACCTTTTCTTGGTTTGCTGAATCTTTCCCTTCCGAAGTATCTAAAAATTAGGAAAGAATCAAACATATTGGGCTGTGCTCTGGACTTTTCCATTAAACAACGAAGAATAATACATTTATAGGGAGTAACAATGAATTATATAGAGTCGATTAGAGATATTTTCCTCCTTTGAATGTGTTTGATTTCAAATCAAGTCAGTCCTACTTACCTGCTATGGACAAAGAAGCATTAAAATCCACTCCGTTATCACCTGAGGTAGCTTCGCTTTTGTCTGCCTCTGAAATTATAACCAAAAGTTGTATCTCATCTGAGTTGAGTTAAATGCGTTTTGGTACAGTTTAGTTTAGTGCATCTGAAAGGTCTGTTGTCTATTTAAGTTTAGCTCAGGTTAGCTAAGTATAAGTTTTCGTTTAGGCGGGGGCACATAGAGGAAGGAGTGTTCATAGTTTAGTTGAGTATAAATCTACGTCTAGTTTGTCACCAAAAAGATATCTGGCCTATGATCAAGTACACATTGACACAGACATTGAACTTGTCACACCTATTCAAATGGTATCTTATGGGCGGGGAAATAACAACGACAAACAGGTGAGGAGTGCCGCGAGTGTTTAGACCTACTGGACCAGGAAAAATTTTACAATGATAAGTTGAATAACAACATATTGAATAATTTCTGTCCATCATCAGGGTAAGCTCTGTTCTGTTATTATTGCACAAGTCAACAATTTCTGAAAAGCATTTAACTGTTTTTCTCACCAAATGAACTGTTGTCAGGCAAGTCCTGGTTTCCTTCGGCTGCTTCAACTTGCGCCTCTTTGGTGACTCAAAAAAACAAAGGATATCATTGATCATAAAAACTGGAATATTTGAAAAGCTTTTCTATTGATTTCCATCATCCTCTGATATTTTAATTGGGGTTTTTCCCTTAATATCGCAATATGAAAGACTAAAATAACTTCAGAAACTGAAAAATATAAATTTTTTCCGTTATTGTTTAGCTTGCGACTGTGAAACAATCTCTTGGTTTTTTCTGTCTTAATATTAACCCACAGAAAATTATTCAGTCAGTTTTCAATCTTTAAACGCTTAATTGCCTTGAAATGTTTCATTTGAAGTAACTACAATTGTCCTTTTGGTAAAAAGTTTTCTGGAGTGAATTTCCACATCACTTGTCTCTCAACAGCTTCTTGGCCGCGTAAACATTTAAGATCAAGTAACAAGGTGCGAGGAAAACAATGAAATTGTTTAACGTTACAAGTACTTGTAAACAATCATAGATTGGTTTGAAGTTACAGAAACTGTGCAGACCAATGCCACAATTGAAATATGATTATTTTGCTCAGTTTTAAACAAAAACGATTCCAGGGTTTTTTTGGATAATTTTCCTACAGATGTAAGCTTTCAAATTGTCTGAGTGTTACACTTATTACTTATACCTATTACTTTGTTATCATTGCCATCTGATTCCTTCTTTAATGCAATTTGGCCCCGAATTATGAAAGAAAAAACATTTCCCTTTGAACTAAGAACACTTTTAGTTAATGATCCATTGCTTGTTTATTTCAATGTTTATTTCATGACGTTTGTTGTACTCAATGCTCACTGACTTAATTTATTGCCATCTTTTTGGTGAAAACATTATTTGATGAAAAAAAACTAAAGCTGCGGACTGACCCTCTGGGGAAGTTCAGTTGGACTTTCTAATCTGATTAGACATCTCTAATTTGTTAGCATGTCTTTGTCATGGAAAACGGCTTTATGAAATTGAACGCGCGAAGGAATTTTTCGAAGTGTTGCTTGCCTAAAAATTTTTCGGTGGTTTTAAGAATGGAAACAGAAATTAAGCCCTTACCGAGCACAGATTTCTAGCTCTGAATTAGATAGTGGAAGATTTTCTGGAATGGTGACGACAGTTTTGAGGCTTTCAGGTAATGAGTGAGGACCGGTAAGTTGGTCAAATGCAAATGGTTAAAAACACTGACTTTTGGTGACGATATTACTTGGAATGAGAGAAAGAGGATGTATTAAAAAATTAGAGTGAAAACCCTTAGGGTTGGATTAAGAAGATCTTAGTATGTTTAATGATATAATTTGCTCCGTGTGTTGACAAACTCTTCCATTGCGAGTTCTTGTGTTATAGCACATACAAAAAAGCTGATCAACAATCAATTTTTTACCTGATGAGTTGTTGAAAGGAAAGTCCTCGTTTTCTTCAGCTGCCTCAGCTTGTGTCTCTATGATAACTAAAGTGAAACGGGTGATGATGATAATCAGTTGTGACCTGTAATTAATGGGGTAAGTTTCTAAAGGAACTGTGGTGCTACGTCGGTGGAAGAGTATAACAGGGTAATTTTGTATCATCAGCTGAGTTGATAACGTAAATTGACCACTGTTTCAAGAGTCAAAGCTGACGTTTCGAGAGTTAGCCGTTCGTCAGAGCAACCGTGACCTGTCATAGTTTTTTTGTCTTCCCCTCTTGCTCTTGATTTTTACTCTTCTGTTGGGAAGAATCAGCCTCAAGTAGGTAATCCAGCTTCCGAAAGAGTCTTGGAGAGTCCCAGGCAATATTGTGGTTCGTTAGTCGCCGATGTTCAGAAATGTGATTGTTGACATCACCACTTCTTACTGCCGATCTTTAAAACTGCCCCTTGATAGTTTTGTTCGTAAATAAATGTTCTCTTGAGTTTTTACGCATTTCGCCTCTGTTTTGGTGCCGAAAATCTTGGTTAAGAACGCCTGCCAGTCTTTTGCAGAAAAAAAAAGATCGGCGCATATTTTACTTAGAACGGTTCAGCATCTTTTAGTCTCAGTAGCCTTAATTTTGTATGTTAAAGAAATGGCAGGGGAAAAACTTCACACTTTTGAATTTTGTCACGTATTGTGTCTTCTATAATTTCCTCGTCTGCCCTTTTTTTTATCGTAATAGATGAAAAGTCACTCCACCACTCACAGGTACAATTCTTGCTCCAATCTTGTGACAGTGGAATTGATAAATGGGCTGTTAGACTGTCTAAATACCAATATAACTCGGTTTGCTCACCATCGTTTGCAAATCTCGGTTCGAGATGTAGTATCATATCGTTATATTCATATAAAAAATATGATAAGACCTCACTTTTTTCCTCACTTGGGGAACCGTTGTCAGCAGCAGCCAGGTTTTCATCAGCTTCCATGTTGTCCTCTTTTCCAACTGAAATACCAATACACATTAATAGTTAAAACACTTACTATCTATGATGATCTCTGATGATGACCAAGATTTATATTTCGATTTGTATTCAGACTTAAATTCAGGCATATATTCATTCAGTGCTATATTGATCTCTTGTACCTTTTGGTTTGCTTTCATCACCATCCGATTTCTTCTTGGATGTAACTTGAAATAGCAACGAGCACAAATTTACATGAGCAAAGAACGGTTTCAGGGTTCAGTTTGTTCGACGGTGTGTTTGATTTTATCGCGCGTGGTGTACTCAGTGGTTACAAACTTAAATTACCCATCTCTTTTCTGTTTTATTTCTCTCACCTGAAGAGAGTTTATCATCCAAAGCCAGATTTTCTTGGATTGCTTTAACTTTATCCTCTGACGTACCTAAAAAAATAGAAAATAGTTAAACATATTGGGTTGAGCTTTGGAAACTGTTTGAAAACAATGAAGGATCATAATTTTCTAGAGAGCAACTAACAGACACGTTTACAAATACAATACATCAAGAACAGTGAATGTAGTCTTTTTGGCCCAAGGTTTTCCTGTTGTTGCTTTTTATTGCTGTTAAGCATTAAAATAGATGCTGCTGTTTATTGATTGAAGCAACCAACGCTCACTCAATAAATCAGCCATTATAACCATAAATGCATTCCAAGAGATGGTATAATCCTTTACCTGTTGAACTCTCGATCTCTAAATCCTTTGATTTTCCAGAGAAAAGGACTTGACTTTTCTCCTGGTCTAAAAGTATAATAAACAGATTGTTTAAATGCTCATCATCACAATTATCGCTGTTGCTATTCATCAGTTAACTTACTGTTTTATCTCTCTCACCTGATGAAAGCTCATCCTCCAAATTCACCTTTTCTTGGTTTGCTGAATCTTTCCCTCCCGAAGTATCTAAAAATTAGGAAAGAATCAAACATATTGGGTTGTGCTTTGGAATTTTCCTTTAAACAATGAAGAATAATACATTTGTAGAAATTAACCTCCTTTGTATAGAACGTCAAATACGATCACCCCTGTTTGTTCGTGATTGTTACTTTTTATTGCTGATGAGTTCTCAAGCATTAGATCACTGACTTAGATGTGGCTGCCTATTAATTCATTTCAAACCAAAATTTAATTAATAAACCAGATTTATGATCACAATATACTTCCATACTATGTACAGTTTTGTACATGCGGAACTGCCGATCTAAAATTTCCCCAAGTCGAAAATTCCAAAAAAAAAAAGGGTTTGAATGATCGTCATCACTGTCTTCACGGTCATCAACATCATCATATTATGGCTACTATTTATGTTTTCATTATCTTAGATTCTGTTTACTTTTCCCAGGTAGGAATACGTAGGTCATGTAACAATTAACTGTATGGAGTCTATTAGAGATT
This sequence comes from Pocillopora verrucosa, assembly GCF_036669915.1. Lineage (NCBI taxonomy): Eukaryota > Metazoa > Cnidaria > Anthozoa > Scleractinia > Pocilloporidae > Pocillopora > Pocillopora verrucosa. Next base: position 21,756,553 of record NC_089325.1, on the reverse strand, counting down.
TTCTCCTATGATGAATATGTTTGATCTCAACCCAAGTCAGTCCTACTTGCCTGCTACGGACAACGAAGCTTTAAAACCCACTCCATTATCACTTGAGGTAGCTTCACTTTTGGTTGCCCCTGAAATTATGACCAAAAGTTGTATCTCATCTAAAGCGTTCTTGGTTAAGCTTAGTTCAGTGCACCTAAAAGGTCGGTTGTCTATCTAAGTTTAGCTCAGTTTAGTTAAGTATAAGTTTTCGTTTAGGCGGGGGCAGATAAAGGAAGGAGTGTTAATAGTTTAGTTGAGTAAAAATTTACGTCCATCCAATGAAATGATATCTGGCCTATGATCAAGTACACATATAAGACATTGAACTTGTCACACTTATTCAAATGATATCTTATGGGCGGGGAAATAACAACGACAACCAAGTGAGGAGTGCCGCGAGTATTTAGACCTAATGGACCAGGGAAAATTTTAGAAGGATAAGTTAATTAACAACATATTTAATAATTACTGTCTATCATCGGGGTAAACTCTGTTCTGTATTGTATTGTATTGTACAAGTCAACAATTTCTGAAAAGCATTTAACTGTTTTTGTCACCTAATGAACTGTTGCCGGGCAAGTCCTGGTTTCCTTCGGCTGCTTCAACTTGTGCCTCTTTGGTAACTCAAAAAAACAAAGAATATTAATGCTCATGAAAATGAAATACTTAAACAGCTTTTTTATTGATTTCCACCATCCTCTGATAATTTTATTGGGGTTTTTCCCTTAATATCGCAATATAAAAGACTAAAATAGCTTTAGAAACTGAAACATTTAAATTTCCCCGTAATTGTGTGGCTTACGACTATGAAAGAATCTCTTGGTTATTTCTGTCTTAATATAAACCAACAGAAAATTAGTCATTCTGTCAGTTTTAAATCTTTAAACGCTCAATTGTCTTGAAACGTTTCATTTGAAATAACTACAACTGTCCTTTTGGTAAAAAGTTTCCTTAAGTGAAGTTCTACAACACTTGTCTCTCAACGGCTTCTTAGCCGCGTAAACATTTAAGATCAAGTAACAAGGTGCGAGGAAAACAATGAAATTGTTTAACGTTACAAGTTCTTGTAAACAATCATAGATTGCTTTGAAATTACGGAAACTGTGCAGACCAATGCCACATTTGAAATATAATTATTTTGCTCAGTTTTAAACAAAAACGATTCCAGGCTTTTTTGTGGATAATCTTCCTACAGACGTAGGCTTAAAAACTGTCCGAGTGTTACACTTACTACTTATACCTATTAATTTGTTATCATTGCCATCTGATTCCTTCTTTAATGCAATTTGGCCTTGAGTTATGAAAGAAAAACATTTCCCTTTGAACTAAGAAAATTTTTAGTTAATGATCCTTTGTTGGTTTATTTCAATGTTTGTTTCATGACGTTTGTTGTACTCAATGCTCACTGACTTCGTTTATTGCTATCTACTGAATGAAAACATCATTTGATGAAAAAAATTAATAAATGCGAACTGGCCCACTGGGGGAGTTCAATGAAACTTTCTAATCTTATTGGACTTTTCTAATACGTTAGAATCATCCTCTTTTTAAAAAATTCGTCGGTGGTTTTAAAAATGGTAACAAAATTTAAGCTCTTACTGAGGACGGATTTCTAGCTCTGAGTCGGATAGTGGAAGATTTTCTGGAATGGTGACGACAGTTTTGGATTAAGAAAGTCTCAGTAAGTTTAATGAAATAATTTACTCTGTTTGTTGAGAAACTCTTCTAATGCGACCTCTTGTGTTATGGCAATTACAAAAAAGCTGATCAACAATCAATTTCTCACCTGATGAGTTGTTGAAAGGAAAATTCTCGTCTCCTTCAGCTGCCTCAACTTGTGTCTCTGTGATAACTAAAATGAAACGCACGATGATAACAATATAATTAGTTGTGACCTGTAATTAAGGGGGTAGGTAGCCAAAAGAACTGTGGTGCTGCATCGGTGAGAGAGTATAACAGGGTAATTTGGTATCATCAGCTGAGTTGATGACGTAAATTGACGACCGTTTCAAGAGTTAAAGCTGACGTTTCGAGCGTTAGCCCTTCGTCAGAGCAACCGTGACCTGTGATGGTCTTTTGTGTTCCCCTCACTCTCTTGATTTTTACTCTTCTATTGGGAAGAATCTATAATTTATTGGGAAGAAGGTAATTTAGCTTCCGAAAGTCAGTCGTATAACTTAATTCATGCTAAAGGTTAAACATCTTGTTAAGTCCCAAACAATATTGTGGTTAGTTAGTGGACGATGTTCAGAAATGTGATTGTTGACGTCACCATTTCTCACGGCCGATCTTTTAAACTTCTCCTTGTTAGTTTTGTTCGTAATCAAATGTTCTCTTGAGTTTTTATGGGTTTCGCCTTCGTCTCGGTGCCAAAAATCTTGGTTAAGAACGCCTGCCAGTCTTTTGCAGAAAAAAGATCTGCCCATATTTTACTTAAAACGGCGCAACATCTTTTAGACTTAGTAGCCTTAATTTTGTCTGTAAAAGAAATGATAGGGAAAAAAACTTCACACTTTTGAGTTTTGTCGCGTATTGTGTCTTTCGTATGGCCTTTTTTTATATCGTGATAGATAAAAAGCCTTTCCACCACTCACAGGTACAATTCTTGCTCTAAACTTTTAATAGTGCGATTAATAACTGTGCTGTCGAAATACCAAGATGATACGGTTTGCTTATTATACTTTACAAGTCTCAGTTCGAGTTGTAGTATCATACTGTTATAATCATAAAAAAAATCTGATAAGGTCTCACTTTTCCTCACCTAGAGAACTGTTGTCAGCAGCAGCAAGGTTTTCATTAGCTGCCATGTTGTCCTCTTTTCCAACTGAAATATCAAAACAAATTAACAGTTAAAACACTCCCGATCTGTGATGACTTTTGTTTTTCAACCTCTAATACATACCAAGATTTAGATCTAGATTTAATTTCGGACTTAAAATAGATGCTCCTGTTTATTGATTTGGAGCAACCAACGTTCACTCAATAAATCAGCCATTATAACAATAAATGCACACCAAGAGACGGTTTAATCCTGCACCTGTTGAACTCCCGATATCTAAATCCTTTGATTTTCCAGAGGATAAGACTTGGCTTTTCTCCTGGTCTAATAGTATAAAAAACAAATTGTTTAAATGCTCTCCATCACAATTATCAATGTTGCTATTCATCAGTTGTGCTATCATTATTATCATTACTGTTATCAGAATTGTTCTTGATAAATTTGACAGGATAATAAAAGTCATAGAATAATGAATGTCACAATAGGAAACCATTTACGGTCGATTGGAATTTTCGTGATAGCCTAGTTGTAAACTTTCCTGTTAGACAATCAAAATAGATAAATATTTGCCCATTAAAAGAAAAAAGGAACTCCTGTTGCGAGTTGTGGTAAAAAGATCGGCGCTAAACACCTTTCACCATTTTTCTTTTGTTTGCTAATGCTTTGTCTGCAAAGACATGGTTTTCTCCTGCTCCTAACTTAACTTGCGCCTCTTCAGTTAAACCAAACAGCAGTTAGTATTACTGGTATCCAAATTACAACATCTAGCACTTTTTCTTATTATTCTTGATCCTCCTGTCTATTTGGGAGTTTTTCCCTCCTGTATTTCAATTTCAAAGACAAAAATAAATTTTGAAACTAAAAAAAAATGCACGAGCAAATGTTTTAAGTAACAAGTGCTATTATGAGTCTGGGAAATCATTCTTTTCTTATGCAGTCAGAAAATTATTGGAGGTACAGTTCGTCCTGTTATATTAAAAAAAACACGCAGACTCATAATCAACGGTGTGCTTCGTCATTCGTTGATTTTCAGCAGTTTGATTTCAGTCATTTTTTAGCGCCCTTTCCTATCTCCTTGTCTCTGATGTTGGTGATCGGCGCATTTGATCTAATAAACTGCACCTTGTCTGTTGTTTGGATTTTCTTTGTAGTTAATGCTAATTAAAGCTCTGTAATAGTGTAGTTTGATCGTCCTGGTGAGTGTAGTCCTGAGATGTACTGTTGTCCGTAGCGGTGACTGACGTTTCGACAACCTGAGCAGAAGTCATCATCAGAGTCAAGTGAATAGTTTTTGTCAGTCGAATGTTCTTGGTCCGGTTTGTATAAACTGATTGGTCAATCTTGCCGTGATGTTATTGGCTGTAAGACTCAAGTGGCGAAGGTCAGTCGTGATTGGTCGGTCTCGATCCGTTGGTGAAGTTAGGTCGTTCTGCTCGGTTCGTTTGTAATATCAATGTCGTGAATGAGTCGTTTGTATGGTGTCTGTAGTGGTTGACACCTGTTGTGGGAAGTCTGTTCCAAGTTGGTAAACCAGCTTTCCAGGGTCAGTCGTTGAAAGTAGTTGGTGCCGTAGGTTAGGCATTGCGCAGAGTCCCAGTCAATAGTGTGGTTCGTAAGTCATTGATGTTCAGCAATGTGATTGTTGACATCGCCTTTCGTCGTCGCTCGTCTGTGTTCAGTCAGTCTAGTTGTGAGGTTTTCTGCCAGTCTCACCGGTGTAGGAGGCGTGACAGTCGGGGCAATTGATCTTATACACTGCTCCCTGTCTGTTCCTCGGTTCGTCTTTTTCTCTGACGTTAGTCGGCGATAGTCATAACAGTGTCAAGTAATTCAGTAGATATCAGTTGTTTCAGTTTGTCATGTAGTTGTTTTGTTTTGTTCCTATAGCGTTTGAGTCTTCTGTGGCAATCATTTATCTGCGCTTTGACCAGTCGTCTGCAGGTGGCTTTAACTATCTGGATGGCCTCCTGTATGTTCAACGGGGACTTACGTTTGAGCCCGACCGGAACAAGGCCGTGAACTTTACAGCGGATATAAAACCAGAGTTGTTGTCGTATTTGTCTGACAGTGCTTGCGTAGGTGATGTAGTCGTTCATAAGTCTTTCGCTCTGTCGTCCAAGTGAACGTAATACAGTAAATGGTTCGAACCCGGGGGTAAAATGTAATAGTGTAGTTTGAAGCTCTTTTTGTTTTCGTTCTATAAACCTCGACTTTGTCTCGGTAACGCAATATTCAAAAACTCCTTGGTCAAAATCCAGTCCGCTCAGTCACCCCACAAACTTGGTGAAATACGCGCGCAAGTGATTTTCAGAAAATAATGTTTGTATATTAAATTCCATTTAACTCAGGCTTTTAAGGACTTTGATTTCTCTGTGCTTCCAAACTTACCTACTAAAGGAGCATCCTTCATATCCACTTTTTTCTCAACCGGAGTAGCTTCACTTTCGTCTGTCAATGAAATTACAAGGAAATGGTTTTCACTCGTTTTTGTGTCATCAACTGATCAAGGAGGCAACTCATGGACTAAACTTGTGATAATCCAATCGATAACTGGTCTGTTAGACTGTCGAGATACCAAGAATATTCACTTTGCTCATCATAGTTGACAAAATAATAAAGGGGATAAGTTTCTAAAAAAACTGTGGGGCTGCGTCGTTGGGAGAGTATAACAGAGTCATTAACTGAGTTGATAACGTAAATTAGCAACCGTAAAGAGTTTAAAGCTGACATTTCGAGCATTAGCCCATCGTCAGAGCCAATGGCTCTGATTCACTATCAACTCAGTTAATAGTTGACAAAATTTCAGTACTAGTTGTCTTGTTATTGTTAATTCTAAAAAGAAATCTAAAGATGCTTGTTTCTTTTTCTCACCTGATAAACCCTTATCAGCAAAGTCCAGGCTTCCAACAGCTGCTTTTGAGGAGGCCTGTTGACTATCTAAAATACCAATACATTTATAAGTGATAATACTCATGATTTTTTACAACTTTTGTTTTCTCCATCTCCTAATATATGCAAGTTTTTCCCCTAAGTGTAAAAATATCTAAGACCCAAATCAGTTTCAATTGGAAAGTGAAAAATGTAAAACCCATGGTTATCGTGCCGGTTTAGGTTAAAAAATAATTTCTTCCTTATTCTATCCTAAATATTGACCCTCAAAAAGTGATCAGTTCCTCTTCAATATTCGAAAAGCTGACTTGCTTTGCAACGTGTTTCCCACTGTTTAATTGACGCTTAAGCTAACACACTCTGCGTTTGTTCTAATAACTTGTACCTGTTGATTTTCCATCATCGTCATCTGACTCCTTCTTGAATCCAAATTGACCTTGGAATGGTAAAGAAGAATGTTTTATTTTAAGTAAAGGAAACATTTAGCCGTTATGATTCAGTTGTTTGTGTTTCAATTATTTTCATAGGTCTTTTTTCACTCACAAACTTGTACAATTAATTTACTGTTTTATCTCTCTCACCTGATAAAAGCTCATCCTCCAAATTCACCTTTTCTTGGTTTGCTGAATCTTTTCCTTCCGAAGTAGCTAAGAATTAGAAAAGAATCAAACATATTGGGTTGTGCTTTGGACTTTTCTTTTAAACAATGATGAATAATATATTTATAGAAATTAACCTCCCTACTTTATACAGAACGTCAAATATGATCAAGAATAATAATTGCACCCTCTTCACTCCATGATTGTTACTTTTTATTGCTGCGGAATTATCAAGCATTAGATCATTGAATTAGATGTGGCTGCCTATTAATTCATTTCAAACCAAAATTTAATTAATAAACCAGACTTAAGATTACAATATATTTCTATACTATTTATAGTTTTGTTCTGTACTTGCGGAACTGCCGATCGCTTAATCTTTTATTTTTTCAAATGATGAAACCTAAAATTTCCTCAAGTCGAAAATTTCCCAAAAAAAGGGGTTTGAATGATCGTCATCACTGTCTTCACGATCATCAACATCATCATATTATGGCTACTATTTATGTTTTTCAGTATCTTAGATTCTGTTTACTTTTCCCACGACCACCAGGGTCATGTAACCATTGATTACATGAAGTCCATTAGAGATATATTCCTATTATGAATATGTTTGATTTTAACCCAAGTCAGTCCAACTTACCTGCTGCGGACAAAGAAGCATTAAAATCCACTCCGTTATCACTTGGGGTATCGTCACTTTTGTCTGCCCCTGAAATTATAATGAAAAGTTGTATCTCATCGAAGTTGAGTTAAATGCAGTTTGTAAGCCTTCAGATGTAGGCTTTCAAACTGTCTGAGTGTTACACTTATTACCGACTTATGCCTGTTAATTTGTTATCATTGCCATCTGATTCCCTCGTCATTGCAATTTGGCCTTGAATTGTATGAAGAAAAAACATTTACCTTTGAACTAAGAACACTTGTAGTTAATGTGATCTATTGTTTGTTTATTTCAATGTTTTTTTCATAGCGTTTGTTGCACTCAATGCACACTGACTTAATTTATTGCTATCTACTTTCTTTTCTTTGTTCCTCTCACCTGAAGAAAGCTCATCACCAAACTCCAGTTTTACTTGGATTCCTGAAATTTTATCTCCGGACGAGTCCAATACACAGAAATGAATCATTTAGCTTGGGTTGTGATTCGGAAAATGTTTCAAAATCAGGTTAATGCGGAAGGATACTGAACTGGTAAAATGGAAACACCCGACCTCGCTTTCAGCGTCTAATATACATTTTGGCCTTAGTTTTGTTTAGTTACTTTTGCTTTTGTTGAGTTCTCAAGCATTAAAGCATTAAACCAGATGTGACTGAGTACTGACTCAAACAAGCATTTATTCAAACCGGCATGTATGTAATTACAGTATCCTTCTGTACTATGCTGATTGTTCAATTCTGTACCTGTCGAAGTGCCAATCTCTGACTCCTTTATTTTTCCTGCTGATAAATCTTCACCTTTCTCCTCGTCTAAAAGTAACAAGAGAGGTGGCTTTAGTGATCATCATCACCATCGTATCGTCGTCATTATTATCATTATGATGATTATTATTATTGTCACTGTCATTATCGGTACTGTTGTCATCATCGTCATCATCATCTTCGTCAGTGTTATCATTAACTATTATCAATTATTATCGTTATTATTGTTAGAGATAAGATATCGGTCTCAGGACGTCCTGGGTGGTGTCACCCCAGTTTATTGTGTGTGGTCTTTTACAGAAAACTTGATTCTTGGACTAACAAGATAATCAAGTAGTTGTCCATCATAAGGAAAAACCTCTGATGTGAGGTATAGTATAAAAATCCAAACCAAAAACCTAACAGACATCGAATTGTTCTTTTTGTCCTTTACCTGATGAACTTTGGTCAAGATGGTCTTGTTTTCCATCGGCTGCTTCAACTTTTGCTTCTTTGGTAACTTAAAATAACAAAAAATGCTGTAATGTAAAGTCATTTTTAAGATATTTGTGGGTTTTTCCCTGGACGTTTCCATTTTAATACTGAAATAATGAACAGACTGAAAAACTTAGAATTTAAAAATTTTCCTTAACTCGTTTTTGCTATTTGGAGCTTACCAAATAATTCTTCTTCGAATTTTCGTACAAATATTGAATTTACAAAACAAACTTAGTCCTTCAGTCCATTTCTAACGGTCTACTGACTTCTTTGCGTCGCAAAGTTTTTGACGCACCAGTCCAAGGTATTTTGCTGTTCAAAACTAGACAGTGTCAAGTTCTGCTGCTCTCTTAACATTAGACTTGTATACTTTTCAAGAAATAGATAGATAGATAGATAGATAGATAGATGAAAACACAAGTGTTAGTGAAGTCTACTTTGCTCTTTGAACGCTTAGTTGACAACTTGTTATTATTAAAAAAGTGCAAAAAATAATTTCCTAGCGCGACAAGACTATAAATTTTTCGTTTTAATTAATAAAAAAAGCTTGCTGAACTATTTTTAGAACAGTTAGTTTGATTGTTTTGTTCATACCGTGAAAAAGGTAGAAGTAATTCATCATTCATTATGGTGAATGCCCTGAAGTATAATCATTTGTCTCACGATGTGGCCAGTTCAAATGCATATTATTTCTACTGTTGTTAAGAAACCCTCACTAATTTCGCGAAATTTATCAGAAAAAATTATCTATGATATAGCGTCATACACATTCAACTCACGCTTTCTACTTGTACCTGTTGATTTGTGACCAGCGACATCAGACTCCTTCTTGAATACAACTTGACATTTCTCTTTGTCTTGGGATACTAAGCAGAATAATTTTTTCATTCTCAGTTCAGAGTGTAAAGTACACTAACTCGACTCGCTTACTCGCTTACTGCGGTTCTTTTTGCTTCATATTCAATGATCAGTTGTTTGTTTATTTTCATACGCTTCTTGTTCCAGGTCACTTTCCTTCTTAAAAATCTTGAAAACTTGAGAGGCGCAATTTATTTGCTGTTTTTTCCCTTACCTGAAGAAAGCTCGTCAACCAAATCCAGTTTTTCTTGGATTTCCGGGACGCTACTTTCTGACATACCTAAAATAGAAGTCACCTCAGTGTTAGCGTGACTCTTCTGCAAATGAAACTGTGAATGCGACCGCTTCAAGACTCTTTCGGCTCGAAAAACGAAGATGATCTGAAGGTCTAAAATGTTGCGGACTAGTTATTATTATTATCTTCGACGCGTTCCTCAAGGCACACACTGTTTTGGCAACTCAAATTTGGATTTTCAGACCTGTTTTTTTTTTTATTCGAGAGTCACCAACCGTTGTTGGTTTATTTAATTTTACCATTATTATTATTATTATTATCGCGGACTCCTCTGGAAATATAATCTGTCGTTCGTTTATCTCACATTCTTTACATGTCGCTGAAAATTTAAATCGATTTGAAATTTGGTAAATGAATAAAGGAGGTAACTTTTTAAAGAAACTGTGGTGCTGCGTCGGTGGGAGAGTATAACAGGGTAATTTAGTATTATCAACCGAGTTGATAACGTAAATTAGCCACCGTAGTTATCAACTCGGTTGATAATACTAAATTACCCTGGAACTTGATAAACCACTTTAATTGAAGAGGACAATACGGATTTTAGGTGGTTTCTTTAACTTCAAGTGAAACAGGGAGTAAATAGAGAACAACACATGACAACAACAGAATTACCGTGAAAAGTTACTAGGAGATCAAAAGACATTCTCAAAATTCGAAAGAAATTTAAAACGAAAATTGTGACGTTACTGTTCAAAGTTCCATTTCATGAATCAAAGCTTTTTAATGCAGCCCATAAAGTTTGCAAAACTAATAATGGTTAAGTCCAATATTTTTATTTGTTTGTTTCATGGTTTTTTTTTCCTGACTGAGTTTTGGAACTCTATCGATGATGAAACCTCATCGGTAGTTGCTGTTTATAATTTTCATGAAGATGGGTAAAACTAATTTAAAATGAATGGTACGCTTTCCAAATGCATCGGATAATTAACACTTAACTGCCAAGATCTCATTGGTAATTCTCCTTACTGTCTGCCATACAGTTCTTGTGATGTTAGTTTAGAGTATTTGGTATTGAATCAACCTTTAATCCCCTCATTGATATTTTACTTTATTCTCATCACTTTTCTGCTTGATGTTGTATTGATATTGTAAGGAGAAATTCTGTCTTGGCCACTCATGGGAGTTAAAGGGTTATATAAGCGAAGAAATTCCGCACGGTGTCAAGGCAGATTTATTTACCAGTTGGTTTTTATGTGATGTACATTGCGCGCCGTAATTTCAAATTAAAAACAAAACAAAACCAAAAAAAACCCAAACAAAGACAATACTAGCACGCAAATATATCTTTCTGCGTTATTACTATCAAAATTAACATAATGGCCGCTTAATTTATCGTCAGAGAAGTCAGTACCGTTGACCACAGATAATTTTCACCACGACCGTTTTTTCATAAAAAAAGCCGCGAAGGTGTCGGCTGGTTCTAAAGTTCAGTGGATAGCCTGCGCGTACTACCTCTAACATCGTAGCAAAACAAGCGGTTAGGTCCGCAAGGTGTGAAACTTGTAATTTCTCTTCCATTTGTTGATGGCAACGCCGTGATAGGAATTCATTTTTATTCTCGTTAAAAATTAAATCTATTTGTCCGTCTTTCCACCAAGTGCATGCTACAATTTGTTGAAATATGTTTTCTCTCACCTGAGGAACTCTCGCTCTTCAGGCCTAGTTCTTCTTTTGATTGCAAAACTTTATCTTCAGCCATAACTAAGAATAAAACAGAACCAAACCGGTTTGCTTTGTGTCACTGATATTCGTTTGAAAACGATTCTGAATGAAAAGGTAAAACAGGAGAACATGTCACAGTCAAAAAACCTTCGGGAAAATTTTAAATGTGTCCTTTAATGGTTGATTAACCTAAACCAACAAGGAAAATAATCAGGATAGATATCAAAATATTTTGTTGGACCCTCTGAGACTGAACATGTAGTCCTTAGCTTCAGAATAATGAATCTTCGACTTCCAACAGTTTCCCAGTAGCGCTCTAACTTGTGACCGTCTCGTTCGCCATGGTGAGTAGGATAAAGAACAACTTTAAATTGGGCACCCGAATTTGTACGTATAGTCGTCAATTTGTCTATTTGTGTTCCAACATATTTAACTTGTGTGTTGGATAACGCTAAAATCAATGTACTACAACTAAATTCTTACCTCAATCTCAAAGAAAAAATGCTTGCAAAAATATATCCGCGATCAAACTTTCTCTAGCAGCTGATTCTAGATGAAAACGTAATTGTCTCTAAAATGAACATGTAACATGCACAGTGTTCTTGTACAGACAGGCAGTTATATGGAGATTGCATGTCATTTGAAGAAAACAGAGCTGGAAACGGAAACCAGAATTTCTGGTTTCATTTTCGAATGTCATGATTTTATTACCAGAAAATTTTAAGCTTTGCTTTCAAGACGTGAAAGCCACTGAAAAGCGTGTGGATTTCAATACACGCGGGTAACGACGGTTGATCAACACGATCAAGATGCGCTGCAGCTGTGTGGTAAAGTCAAATGCAACTCCCCTGCTCCCTGTGCCAGAAGTACTTGCTACCTATATTACCCTTTTACACCCTGACATCAGAATTCATATTCTCCACACTGTTCTCAATGCATTTCCTTTAACTGACCAGGAGAGTTTGTTTATTGATCAAGAACTTCTTAAGTCTGTGATTATTGATTACCTTAATCCGCGCTTTCAATCGGCTTCTGTCATCCTATGTCTGTACTGAAAATAATCACATATCATTCAGGCCTTTTATCTGTGACATGCATGAAAAAGAAAATCGATGATTTACACTGGCACTTCCACAGGGAAATTAACTGGTGGGATGCCAGTATTAGTCTTCCCCGAGTAACGAAAAAGCTCTGAGCTTCAAAGGAATTCAGGAAGGAGCAACGACAGAAATCAAGTAAACAACGGATCAAAAGCTTTCAGATTCCTCTACGAGAACGACGAATGCACCAAAATGTACCCTGCTCCCAAAATGTGGCTTCTTAGCTCAGTTGATAGTAGCGCCAGAACTTTGATTCACCATATCTTATTTGTCCATTTAGTAACTGAAATACCCTGCACATTTTGAAAACGATAACCTGGCGGAACAAAGTCGCTCTAAAAGTCTCTCAGACGATATTTGAACATTCAATGATATATTTTTTTTTTTAAATTCTTGAAATGATATACGATAGAAATAGTAGAAATAATTTTAACAACGACTATCAGCTCCTTTCTCGGCTCAGTTAAAAAAAAATATGTAAAACTGATTCAAATATGAATTATTTTCCTGTCCATTCAAATCAAAGGCTCACTTTTTATCAAAAAAATTTGTCCATGTTGTAAACAGCCGTGCTCTTCGGTATGTTCAGATTGATCGCCGGCGGGCAAATTGAGTTTTCTACTGAGCACTTTAATTGAAGCTTTTTGAGAATTTTTCTCGTCGCAAAAATTAATTTCAATTCCGTCAAGACTGAAAAATTGTCCGCGTTCAGTCCCATTTCGAACGCAATTTCGCCCCGGGGGACTTAACGTTTTTCAGTGTCCCGGGTTTTTTTCGAAAACCGTGTGGACAACGCGTGCATGTCTGGAAATTGCAGGGGCTCTTATTACTCATTTTATTAAGGTTTGTTTTTTATTTAGGGCGTTCGGACGAATTTTGTTTTTTTCTGATCAATATTAGTTAATGAAATGCCCTGAAAGGCGGGGAGAAGTTTAGCGATACTTGGATCAGAAAGATGTGTTTACATCTAGCCTGGTAAGACTTGCACTTTTACTTTATAACAAAATGCAGGTTAAGAGCAATCTTACAGCTACATAAGCTTCCATTGAACTCACAAGGCTCTTTTACTTTTACGAATGCACAATTGGTGTGATGTTATTTTATAATTAATAAAATTATGTTAGCTTCAAACTCATCGTTGATGCAGGAACCTGTTAGAAAACGGGGAAGTCAGATCACTAAGCAGCTTAGGAAAATAACACTGACAAAACAGAAAATGTTTCACAGGTTCTTACACCGAGATAACCAGCGGGAAAGTGGAGGAACATACCTTCCCTGGTTCAAACGTACTTTGAAATTATTGTAGCCAAGCTAGAATTGTGCAAGTCACGATGCTTCCTGATCAGCTTACTCACTTACCAACTTACAACGCTCCTCGACACAGTCGTGAAAGTGACTACATTGGGTGTTTGGGCAAAAAAAAAAGAAAACTCCTAGTGGGGCCTACACTCCATTATGTCACGCAGACTTCATTTTGGCATGTCACGCAAAATTTCTAATTTCAATTGACATGATCCGATTCATGATCCGTGATCCGGTCCGTGATCCGGTCCGTGATCCGATCCTTGATCTGATCCGTGATCCGACCCTTGCTCTGATCCGTGATCCGATCCGTGATCTGATCCATAATACGGTCCGTGAACCGATCCGTGATCCGATCCGATCCGATCCAGATTTTATCGAGCCGGATGAATATAAAGCCTAGCCTCATTCTGACGAGCAACTCAACATGGCGGCTGCACGTGGGAGAAGTGGAAGTGGGCAAAGCCTGGAAGATCTCTTGGGTAACGAAGGCACAACAGCTACTTTCGTTTTCAACGCTATTATGACCGCAGCAGCTCAGCCACTAACATGTGTTCGACTTCTGGTGCAGGTAATGGACTATAAATGTCAAATGACACAGTGATATTTTACTTTGATACTTTACCGGTGTCCAAGCGGATATTTACTCTCCGGTCCAAATCCGCTGGCGGATTTAGACCCCCTTCCCTCAACAAAACAGTGTGAAAACATCATCCTTAACATTCTATTAGAAATAGATAATACTTTACGTTGCAGTGTATATTAAAGTTTGTTTTAATTCAAAACATACGTATTTATGTTACCCTCTTCTCAGCATGCCGTCACAATCTAGGATTTTCGTTAACGAGAATGAAATGGCTTAACTCTGGTATAAAAACGAGCCGTGAAACTTGAAAACGTTTGATTTTTGTTATCCTCTCGAAAAAGGTGGGAAATATGAAATGATAGATATGCTAACACTAAGTGTGAAACTTCAGTGGAATCCCAATTGCTTGGGTCCTCGATTTGTCGATCGTAACCCTCGATAACTCGAACCAAAAGTCGTTCCCCTTTCCCCAGTCAACCTAATTACTCCAACTGATTTTCATTTCCCATGGAAACTCGAAAAATCGGGAATCCACTGTTCGCATCCTACAACGAAATTCTGCTGCTCCATCCATTACTGTTACATTAAGTTTTTCAATTTTTCGTTAGCCGAGAACGCGCACTAAAATTTACATCCAGTTGTGTTTGTGTTGCTTGTTGTATTCCTAATGATTGAAAATAAGTTAAACTAACAATCATTTTAGGTTTTTTAGTCTAGTTAGTGTTCGGTCGAGTGGATGTTAAATAACCTACAATAGGCTTTACGAACGACTTGTAGTAAGAGTAGTTACTTCGTTCTTGTTCAGAAACTGTTTAAATATGTTATTTATAATACGAAAATCAGACGGAGTTATTTTTTAGACTGGATGCAATACTCTCCACTATTGTTATGACCATTCGTAACAATGTTGATAAGGATTTATTACAACAATTTCAATAGTTCAAATGCTGTAGTTTGGTTGCATTTAATTCTTGCATATACTGTACAACTGGCTATAATGAATGCAGTAGAATTGGAATAAAATGGCTATTTATTTTTATCTCTACTGAAGAATTTTGTGTTGTGATTGAAAAGAACATAGACAAAAAGCTTGCACATAGAATAAGATGCCAAATGTGATACAAATGATGCTAAAAGGAAAGTTTGGGTCCAAATCTGCATCGGGGGGGTCCATATCCGCTGTGACACTGGCACCCAAAGATCAACTTAATGTTTGCGTGACAACTCTCAGTATTCATATTTCTATCCTGTGGAACCTCCTTCCTTCATTTTAACAGGGAATTTTTAACTTCCTCTATAAACTAAAAACAAAACTCTCTCTTCTTACTTGCTCTGAAAATATCATCAGGGGTAAAATACGTATAAATTTGAAGTGAGGGAGTGGTTGCTTTTTCCCAATATAATGGGTTCCATGAAGTTGGGGGGGGGGGGGTAGTGAGGGTAGTAGAGTGCATAGTAATGTGATCAACATGATCATAGCAAAAAGAACAGCTGGAGTTTGTTGATAACAAGGAGAAGTCTACTCCTCTGGTGGTCTTCATTTTGAATCAGTAAGGTCTCGCAGCTACAGCTGTAGGTAACTCAGGTCAGATATTACACCACTCGTGGTCTTAGCCTTACAAATGAATTAGAGCATTGTTTTAATCAGTAAAATGTGGCAGGTTTGTTTGGTTTGGTGCTCAACATCAGATCAGCAGAGGCTGACTTATTTTCAGACATTAGATTGGTATTTTGGCAAACCTGATGATCTTCTCAAATACTGAACTTTATTGCCCTGTACACTCTAACATCAGAATCCATATTCTCCATACCCTTCTTTATACATTTGCTTTGGTTCTGACAAGGAGAATTCATTTAACATGTAAAACTTCTTAGTTTGGCAATTATTTCCTTTTTTTTCACAAATCTCATTAAGTTAGTTTTGAGAGTTTGGTATTGAATCAACTAATATTCCTCTACATGTAACTGATACTTTTCTCTATTCTCATTGCTTTTCTGCTTGATATTGTATTGATACTGTAAGGAGAAATTCTGTCTTGGTCACTTATGGGAGTTAAAGGTTTAATTAGAGGAGGCTTAGAACTTGGGTGGCAAGGTATTGTAAGTGGAAAGCTATCTCCACAGGTCATTTTAACTGATCACCTTAATTGTATTTCACCTGATACTTTTAGTCACGGAGTGTTTAAAATGAAATTATTTTAAATTTGTGTTAAGGTTGGACATGAACCTATTTCTCCAACTGAGTTCACAACATTTTACCAGTATGGTAAGGAATTTAAGAAGATTGTTATTCATTATTTCTTCACACTAATTCATTAAAAGACATATTAAAAAAATACAGCACAGTATTACCAGTACATAAAAAACTACTTAAATGTAAGCTTTGAGGAGATTGATACATGGCTTGCCTTGTGTTTGCAATTAAAGGAATCAAATAGAGTAATTATCAATCAGATCTTGGAAGCAAACTGGGATTGCCATTTTTTTACTTTCCTGGTGGTTGGTCTGAAAAACCCTTGCCACCCTCTCAACAAATCAGATGCAAAACTGGAACTTAAATTTCAACTTTCTCACTTGCATTTTCCCACACTTCCAGCTGTGCTTTTTTCACTTCAAGTTCTGATTTGGCTCCATGTGATTCTTATTTTAATTTCTGATAAGCCATTTTCTGATCACTTATTGTATTTGGTTATGTGGCTACAGTGAAAAAGCATTATAACGAAATTCAGATTAGTTTTCTGGCAAATGACTTACATTTGTCCTTTGCATTGTCTTAAAAACAATCATGATGGACAGTTTCTGTAATATAGGTTTATACTTGATCAGCATGTGAAGATGACAACACAATTTCTAGTTGCTAATACATGTATGTATTTATATAGAGTGCAAAGGCACTCTAGAGCTATTTTTGAAAAAAAAAATAAACACCAAGATACTCATGGTAATCAAGAAAAGTAACCTATTTGTTCAGGTTTCTTTGTTTTTTTACCTCCTTATCCTGCAGCATGTCATGTAAAGAAGATAAATGGATGGCATGGACTCTACAGAGGATTGTTGCCAAGGTAAACTATATATGCTTTGTTTTCCAGAGGTTGTAACTTTTTTTGTCTTGGTGAGAAACCTTGTTGATTAATCAGCAAGAGATCAGAAATAAAAATGTTACAGGTTAAATACTGTAATGACAGGAGGCCTCATTCCTTGTTACTAAGCAAAAACATCAAGTCATTTTAACTTGTTTGTATGGGATTAGTTTCTAGTAATTAAGACACCTAGTGTTTTAAAGTGATTCCTCAGGCACTGCACATCCCATCCTGTTTAATAAAGTCATGTCATCAGGGGAATTCCAAGATCATGATATTGTTTTTCATTAAATGGACCAGGTAAAGAGGCTCTCTTGTTTTTAACTCTTAAACTAGCATGGTGACTTATATTTTTTGTTGCAGAATTTTGATGAATAAATTATCCCCTTTTAATTAGAGAAATTAAAAAAAAATCATTGAAGGGAAAAAAAGATGGTTAAAACCATACAAAAGGCCCATTACTCAAGGAACGTTTTTTCATCTAAAATTGCATGATTTTTCCACAAATTATGTATCAAATTGTTTTATATTATGCATCAAATTGTTTCTACCTATCAAGTTTTTTTCAAGCTTTACTTTAAAACCCTTGCCTCCAACTACCTCAAAATGTATTTTGAACCAATGAAATGATGCATATGATTAGTGCCTGTACAGGCATTTGTGGAGTATAAATTTGGCTCATCATATCTCTTACACAAGCACTGAGTGATCTTTCTTTTGAAATGTTTTTTTTCCAAACAAACATTGGTAGGAAGAATTAAAGGAAAGTTTAAAAGAAATTTTTTGATGAGTTTCTTTTTCTGAGGAATCACATTTATTAATTAGTGGTTAGTGCGCTGGGCTCCGGTTGTAGAAGTCCACATTCAAAACCTGGCTGGGTCATTGTGTTGTGATCCTGGGCAAAACAATTCACTCTCACAGAACCTTTCTTTACCCAGGAGTATAAATAGGTGGTGGTTAATTGTCAGGAAAGCCTGATGAAATACAGGGGGTAACCTTGAGATCGACTTAAGCATCCCATTCAGGGGGAAGTAGTAGTATTTCTTTTGGCTTCATGCTATGGAAACCAGGATAAGCTGCACCTGGATGGGCCTCATGGCTCTAGTAAAAAAACTCTATAATGTGTAATTTCTGCCAAAAAAAGTGGGTTAAAAGTAAATAGGTTGATTTGAATGTTGATATTCTATAATAAAAGTGCTCTCACTTAATGACTCCACATAAAAGGCAATGCATGCATGTATCGGAGGAATAATTATAAATGGTTACCTGTAAACTGTCAGGAAAATGTCATGGAATGTAGGGTGGGGGGTTTATTGTGCAATGGATCAGGATCATATCCATAGGTTAAGTAGCCATACTCCTAGTGGATTTATGTGTTGAAAGAAAGGATAAGTACTGAAGGCCTGGTCTGGGTCACTTACCTCAGTGTTGATGTTAAGACTAACAAATTTTTTTTTTCTATTAAGACCTGTGTACAGGCTGTGGCAAAATGCAGTGGTATCATTATCAGTCACCCATTTTATGGTAAAGTAACAAAACTGAACCTTAGATCATAATGACTAGAATTTCAATTGAGGGTGAGACATCTAGGGCTATTAATTTCTAGGTAACAAAATTAAAGTAGATAAGTAGTCTATAATTTCTGTAATTTGTATTTTTATTTATTTATTTATTTATATATGTTTTTAGCAAATATTGATTGACCAATGACACCTCTCTAATTTAATTTCAAGTGCTCTCAGTCAGAATGATGGTTCAGTTTGTTGGTCAAGAAACTATTTACAGGTCAGTTCTTTTTCCACATTCTGCTACATTAATTTTCATCCCCATTTGACAATTTTTAAATTTTAAGTGTACTTTTTTCCTTGAATTGGCAGATTTTCTCAAAATTTACTCACTTTTCAAATTCAACTTACTATTTGGAGATGTAACGGCAAATTTTTTATTGTTTTAACCTTTAACTCCCAACATTTGATTGTTAAATTTCCCCTCCAGCTGCAACACATATCATTGGGAATTAGTTATGAGACTAATTTGGTGTTAGATTAAGATAATGACTTCTGCCCAATAAGTTTCAATATTCTCATTACATGTTTGGATAATGTTACTTCTGGGAGTTAAAGAGTTAAGATATCCTACACACAAGGATGATAAGTTGAATGTTCCTTTCATTACTTGAATGTGCCAACCATGGACAACCATGGACAAGACAAATATCTTTATCTTATTGCCAGTGTGTTAATAAATCTGTTTTCAGTGGACTATGTGCATCAGTTAAAGAGATCTATATCAATGAAGGACTTGGTGGATTTTTTAGGTAGGAAATGAATGTTCTGTTACTGACTAATTATGGCATTAAAATTAAGAAAACTTATATTTCATGTTTTTTATCCTTTGTGACTATGATTTAAATCGTTATGTAGTTTCTTGCAATAATCATCATTTTTTTTCTAAGTGGAATAATTGAAAAGTTGAATCAGCAATAGTTGCACTCTTGGCTGAAAATCAATCAAATGTAGCCAAGTGGTCCAGGCACAAAATGTAGCTTGAACAAAAGAAGTGTTACTTTTAATTAGAAATTTCTCATTCAGAAAGTACTTTGCTTAATTCAAAAGCAACTATTAACAATGATAGTGGCTTTGCAAAGAAGAGTTTTGTGGCTATTGGTTGAGAAATAATTCAACTAGGAATCACCTAACAATAGTATTTAATTCGTGTCCTGTTAAATGTCATCTATGGCTGTCAACAGTGGTATCATTCCTTGTCTTGTTGGAGAAGTCCTTTCCCTTTTGTTATATCGAGGAACTTGTTTCTTGGTCAGCAAATATGCCATTGACAGTGAGGCAAGTCTTATCATATCAAAAATTAATATATATGATTTATTTGTACTTTTTCACCAGATGCATATTTGTCTGTAACCCAGTACTTAAAAATGATAAAATTAAGTCACAGTCTTTACATGTTTTTCATGCCTTCATCGTACTTCACATCAACATTTCACATGCATGCCAAATTTGCCATTTGGAAAGCAGGTTAAAGGCATTTGAAAAGCAAAAGAAAGATATTATACCTTCCACGTAGTAATTCACACGCCTTTTAAACATTTCTTGAAGCCTACATCGTAAAAAACTGAGACTTGCAATGTGCATGTGATTTAATTTACAACCTTGATGGTGATTTGTGATTCAAGATGAACAAACAGGTGGTAAACCGTAGTCCATCTCTAGAGCACTTGTCATTGATTTTGAAGACAAAAGATAAATTTCTCAAGTAGCATGATCATCCAACTGACTATAGCTGTCTAGTTTGATTCATGCTGTGAGATCAGTAGATAATACCATTTATTTGTATTCAGCTTTATCAGCAAGTTACTGTGATAATTAAGTAACAGTATGCCTTGACAAACCTGCCAATGAAGGAAAAACGATTTGTAAATTTGCAGGTCGGCAGAAGTAAAGAAGTACAAGTGTATAGATATGTACTTTTCCAGGTATAGCATACCTGATAGACATCTTTGATTTGCCCTAAAAAAATTTCATCACCTTTTGAATCAAAGAAGAAGCACCAGTATTTGGAAAAAGTATGGATCTATTCTACATATTGATTCATTATCAAATTTAACAAAATCCACTTGGGCTAAGCATCTTACCACTTTTTCCCTCGTAAGATAAGTTATATGTAATATGTCATGTTTTAACTTAAGTTATCTGGTATAAGGGCATCACATGTACAGTAATTTGAAAGACCAGTCCCTACTAAACTTATAATAGAAGATGCATGTTTTGAATTATTTGGATACGTCGCTACTTTTAAATAATCATACTATTGTACAAACCAACCAGCTAACATGACTTATATTTTGCCATGATTATTATCATTGATAATTATATTTTCTAAGTCTGATGAGGATTAATCCATGACTGATGGGTGTTGCGCTCACAGCATGTCAAAATTAGATTTGTCGTAAACGCGCATGTAATTACTTCTCTGATTCCCAACCGTGCCTGTAGAGCAAAACCGGTGATTTTGAAAACGTTTTGAAGTAGAATGTGTTTAGGAAACCAGGGTAATTTAGTCTCCATCGTGTTAGTCACCAGATATCTCGCGCCTGCTCGAATCAGCCGAATCGAAAGGTTGAAACCTTGTGTTATGTGCTTTGGTGAGAAAATTCAACATTCACAATAACTCTCCGCCAGGTGTTTAAATAGTTACCGGTGAACTGTCAGAGAAATCTGACAAACTACTTAAGGGTGCCCCACCAGAAGAAGAGGAAGCGAGGCTCTTAGTACATGCGCCATCATACCATAGATACCGGAACATACGTTAATGGCTGTGGGAGTTATAATTAGTTTCGTGTGCGGGGAATAAATAGCCTTTATCTCAAATTGCTTTTCACTTTCTCGAAGGATGTTGAATGTAATGTTTCTTCTCTGTATTAGAATGTAAACTTTTATTATCTCCTGATGGAGTTCTTTCGATATAGATACCGTTCTTAAGCATTCATAGTAAACTGATGTGCATACTTAAAGAATGATGTTACGTTTTAGAAATCAATTCATTTGTATCTCGCAGTTTGGTTCTCTCTTTAGAACAACATCAAGCATAGAATGTGAACTTCTCGAAGTAAGAAATTCGAGGGAGGAAAAAGAAACCGGACAACTTTTAACCTGGTTAGTAATTCAGTTAACCTCTTCCGCCCTAAAATCAGTATGCATATTCTCCAAACTGTTCCCTATACATTACCTAAGGTGCTCATGAGGAGAATTTGTTTCATAATCCGGAGCTTCTCTGGTTGACCATAACCTTTATTCTCATGACCTTAATGTGTGATTTGGGGATGATATTGTGAGGAGAAATTAGATGCTAGTTACTCTTAGGGGTTAACGGTTTACCCTTTTACTCCCAGATCTCACTAGCAATTCTCCTTACTGTCTGCCATATTCTTGTTAACATCTCACTTTGTTATATTATTTATTGCATAATTTCATTTTATTTCTCATTATACAACTGACAATGGATGATGCTTCATCCGAAACATGTCTTGGTTTCATTAAAAAAAATATTTAAAAAATGAACTTCAAAAGCATTGTGTGGTTGATCAAAGCGATATAAACGTCTTTACTTGTCTTCACTAGGTGCTTTTTCTACCTTTATTGGTTTACTTCATCAATTTGCCTTTGTTGTACTTCATTTTTTGTCAAGTATCTCAGCAACAGTTCGCAGCCGAATTCATCAAATTGTGACCTGTATGGCCCCTCACCTGCTCGTTCTTTTTACACTCGTATTAGAGTCTGACGCGATGAGGCGCTAGGGCCGGGAAAAGGTGTAAGGCGAAGCGAGAGGTGGTTTAATGAAAAACTGCTCTTTGCCCTAGTTAGGTGGGGCTGAACGAGAAATTATTTGGCTCTCTGCCAAGCCAAATAATTTCTCGTGCGGCCGCCCACACTGATGGACTGAGTGGTAGGACAATGATATTAGTTTGGAGATTTGAAATTGGATCAACTAATGTTCCCTTGATTGACACGTTTTCTTTATTCTCATCACTCGTCTGCCAGATATGGTAGTAAGGAGAAGTTCTGTCTTGGTCACTAATGAGAGTTAAAGGGTTAAGCGAAGAAATTCCGCACGGTGTCAAGGCAGATTTATTTACCATGCAACTGCTTTTTATGTGATGTACATTGCGCGCCATAATTTCTTATAAAAAACAAAACGAAACAAAACAACCAAACAAAAACAATACTAGCATACAAATGTATGTACGACTGATCTGCTGTGAACGCGTAAATCTGGATTTAACGGACTGCAAGTAGAAACTAACCGGGTCGAAAGAAAAAAAAAAGAAATGACATATTCCCTTACTTTAGAGCGCTTTTGGTATGATTAATCTTTTTCTTTGTTTCTGTTGATAATAAAACACTGGTGTCAAAGAGTTACGTAATGGTTGTCGTACATGAAAATTCATCTAACCTATCTATTATAGCGATGTTTTAGCCTGACAAATATTCCCATAACTTCGACATATTTCTAGAGAATATCTTGAAGTTGGTTAAAATGGAAAGCCTAAAACTATTATTGCTAGGATTAAGCTGATAAAAAAAATTATCTGCTATTTTCCTTTTTCGTTCGCAGCCGAAAAAAACGATACATTTTTGGATATTACGAAGCACTTAATTAAAGAAAGTCGTACATGTACTCTCATAACATTCTTTTTTCTTCAAGGGCAGGGTCAAGAATAGAATGAAAGCAAAAATTTGGAAATCAAGAGATACAAGGGAGGAAAATGAAGATGGAGGGAAGCATCCAATAAGGTTTGTTATTTAGTTTGTGACGACTGATTAAGTTATGTATAGTTCATGGGGCTGGTTTGCGTCCAGTAAACTGAACATTTTATTTTGCTGAAAACAAAAATATTTCGTAGATTTCTCCATTCCCCAATCTATTCGATGTCTGTTTGAAGGAGATGACTTACAGTACTGTTTGAAGAAGTGACAATACTGCAGGCAGATACTTTGTTGTTGATAAACATTGGTATTGAAGAAATTCTTTGTCATTGTCTGTAATGTTATAATTAAAAGAAACTTGCGCGTGAAATATGTTCATAGAAGAGGTGACTTAATATTGTCAATCAATCAAACATTGTCGATGATGTTAAACTTTTTCAACCTAAAATTCTGTTCGTTTTGAAGGTTTTTTGAGATCTTTTAATGTGATCTTTCAGTAAGGGGCGTCCTGAAAAGAAATTTGTCGTTATCAGTAATCTCTTTTTCGAAAAACTTGAGCAGAATTTTTGGCAACAGTCAAATAAATTTTTTTTTCCGAAAAATTGCCAAAAGTCTGGGCAGTTTTCCTAAAGATCATCGATCAACCCCCGAGCAATTATTAAGAGACGTTGCCCTTTACCGACAAGTTGCTTGACGAATAATCCCTAATTTTTACACCACCTAAAGCTAGGCTATAAGGACTCTAATAAGACCAGTAGTGCTAGTTTAAACATACTAGATGGCTTATCTGACGAAATAAAGCTAACCGTGTATGTTTTATGTTACTGATGAATTTCTCTATTGGATTTGCAGAGTCGGAAGATGAGGATGAAAACAGGGACTCAAAGAGGATTGGAGAATTGGAATGGGAAATGCACAGAGAGATCAATGATGAAGAACTCGGCAAACTGTAAGTTGTTTGACTAACTTTACAGTACGAAATTAGAGAACGATGCCAAAATACTCATTAGCTTGACTATCCAAAATATTCTGATGATAACAGCGTTGTTACAAAAACTACAAAGGTAGAAAACAACAACCATTGTAAAGTATGCTTTCCGATGTACAGTAACAGAACTTTCAGGGAATGTTTTCTGCGCTGAATAAATTTAACGAAAAATCCTCTTAAGGTTAAAGTATGACGAATCACATTTTCCAGTCGAGAGGAAGTCCCAGCTTAACCTCGTAACTCCCATGAGTGACCAAGAAAGAATTTCTCCTTACAATATCTACACAATATCAAGCAGACAAGTGATGAGAATGAAGCAAAATGTCAATTGGGAGATTATAGTCGATCAAACACCAAATTATCCGAACTGACATCATGAGAATTGGTTGGCAGACAGTACGGAGATTTACTAATCAGATCTGGGGGTGAAAAGGTTAAATTGATTGAACGGCTGTTATTCGAGAGCTAGTGAACCAGTTAAAAGGTCATTTCAAATAAAAAAAGTTCCTAGACAGATAATTAGTCCCTAAATTTTGTAAATATTTTCAAGTCAAACATTTAAGACAAGTCACTGAAAACCGTTTTAACTCAGAAAATTTACTTTCTTAACCATTCACAGAACTCTTTCGATATCAGGTAGTCTCAGATCGACTGGGTTAATGTAGTTCTCTCTTAAGATAAAGTCTTTTAAGTGAGAGATTACATAGTTACAAAACGAACATATTTAATATTCTTTGAAGAGCTTTTAACAGATAATGAAAACTACCAAAAGATTTACCAACTTAAAATATCAACTCCCTATTGCTATGATTGGTTTTTTTAATATGTGGTGAACATAAGTTATTTTCATATTACTTGAACTCAATAACACTCAACCGTGATGGGTAAGCTAAATATTAATGAACAAATGGCTGTGACAAATGAATTTTAACGCCGTATGGTTCCCAAGCGTAAAAATTGTTGGTATGCACAAAATAGTTATAAATAGTGATTTTTTTTCTTTGTTGCCGAAGATCATTCCCGTTGTCACAACTCTAATATTAAAAAAATTAATTAAAAGTTATACGCCTTCACATTATCGAAGAGAAGTTTCTGGCTTGTGAGCTAATTCCAAGAATCATGATGGTTTTCGTAATTTGTTTACTGCGTTGATTGAATCAAGTTGAAGGCACGTGACTGGACGTGTGACTAAGAGAAATCATTCGCTTGAGATTCGTATTGTTCTCGAAAACAATGAGTTGTTGACAACAACATTATTTCTCATTTTTGGTATTGTTTACCATCCCTTAAAAATAGCTCCGGCTATCCGATGGAATATGCTTTTACACAAATGTTTTGGCCGTTACCGGCTATACGTTATGGCGATTCATGAATGTCTTGCGCGATTGTCGCAATTTGTCCGGCACTGGGTAACATATTTTGTGCTTCGACATGCCACAAACATCATTAAAAGTAAACTCTCCACATGGAAAAAGTAATTTGAGCGCCTGCTTTAAATCCTTGCAACTCGTTCGCGGCCAAATGTTTCAACTTAGTTTTTTCTGATCAGGAAGTTGATAATTATAAACATCGATACGAGCTTCGGTTTTTAATTCAAGAATGAGAGTACATTGACTGAGTAATGATTACTCTAGCTTTATGTTCAGTTAACATGCGTGCTGCACACGAGGTTACACGCTAGTGTGCTGTGTCCGCTCGCACGCTAGCTTTTGTATTCGAAGGTTAACACGCTTTGCGTGTTTGCCTGCTCGTGCTTCATTTTTCAACAGCGCACGCTGTATTGGTTGTAGGGTGTTATATGAAACAAAAGCATATGCACATTTAAGTGTGCTCTAGCGTACTCAGCAAGCGTGTTCGAGCCAGTTTCTTTTTTTAAGTAGAAGTGTGTTGTGAGCATGCTATTACCTTTGTCCCTATATTCATACGGAGGGTCATTTCATTGAAGGTATCCATTGTCGCATACAACTTCTCTCTTCCTAGAAACACTTTTGTGAGCATATCACAAAGTGTCACGACAAGCCTTCGCTCGAGTGAAATTCAATTTCCGTAAAACTCTGAAAAATAAAGAGATCCGATCAAACTGATTGTGGTTTTAGCATAGGTACATGAATGTCTTACAACACACGAGAAACGAGCGAAATCCGTGTCTCAAGCAAAATCGACCGGACCGCTCTTACAGAGACACTCTCTTAAGCCGTTTACTAGCAAAAACAGGAGATTTACGCGTCGACACTTGTGCAGCAAAATCAAGGCCATTCTTGGTTCTTACATTTAAATGAAACGATTTGAAGAAGGGATCTGTTAGTACAGGTTAATAGGATTTTATTGTGTTTTAGTTTATTTTTGTTTTTATCCGAAGAGTTTTTGCGGTTTGTTTAGGGAGAAAGTACTTAGCTAATGAAAGCGGATTTTTGTAACCAACAAATGCAAACACGTCCTCCTCTAACAATGGATATGATACTTACACTGTAGGAGCATACTTGTTACATTTAACAGTTGCTAAGAAAAATTAAGCCTAAATAGTTTAAAGAGGCCGGGAATGCAAAACAACAGACTGAGTCGAAAAAGCAGAACAATACCTTTGAGCTCTAAAGATAAATTTACAATTTTTATGCATTGAGAATGTAACTTTTCATTCCAAGGCAGCCGCTGTTTCGAGTAATGCATTTTTCATCAAAGGAAATAAAAAACGTTGCAACAAGGCATGAGTGCACTGCTAAATAGAGCGAAGGAATGTAATCGACATCCAATATTTTTTTAGGATTTTTTGCGAACAAGACTCATTTTCTTCAATATTTTTCCTACATATAGAAGAATTTTGTTAAATTACTAATGCGTTCCTATAAATCTCTAAGGTCCCGAAGTGCACAAGCTTTCCACCCCTAATGATGGGTGGAAAGTATTTACCTCATTTATCTTTGTATGTTACAGCAATTGAGAGAAGAATTGTAGTGTTGAGAACCATTTCTTTAA